>NW_026731554.1:5000-246932 GCF_028476545.2 Physella acuta
AAAAGTCTAAATGATCTACAACATCTGGTGTTAAAAGTCTAAATGATCTACAACATCTGGTGTTGAAAGTCTAAATGATCTACAACATCTGGTGTTAAAAGTCTAAATGATCTACAACATCTGGTGTTAAAAGTCTAAATGATCTACAACATCTGGTGTTGAAAGTCTAAATGATCTACAACATCTGGTGTTAAAAGTCTAAATGATCTACAACATCTGGTGTTGAAAGTCTAAATGATCTACAACATCTGATGTTAAAAGTCTAAATGATCTACAACATCTGATGTTAAAAGTCTAAATGATCTACAACATCTGGTGTTGAAAGTCTAAATGATCTACAACATCTGATGTTAAAAGTCTAAATGATCTACAACATCTGATGTTAAAAGTCTAAATGATCTACAACATCTGGTGTTGAAAGTCTAAATGATCTACAACATCTGGTGTTGAAAGTCTAAATGATCTACAACATCTGATGTTAAAAGTCTAAATGATCTACAACATCTGATGTTAAAAGTCTAAATGATCTACAACATCTGATGTTAAAAGTCTAAATGATCTACAACATCTGGTGTTGAAAGTCTAAATGATCTACAACATCTGGTGTTAAAAGTCTAAATGATCTACAACATCTGATGTTAAAAGTCTAAATGATCTACAACATCTGGTGTTAAAAGTCTAAATGATCTACAACATCTGGTGTTAAAAGTCTAAATGATCTACAACATCTGATGTTAAAAGTCTAAATGATCTACAACATCTGGTGTTGAAAGTCTAAATGATCTACAACATCTGGTGTTAAAAGTCTAAATGATCTACAACATCTGATGTTAAAAGTCTAAATGATCTACAACATCTGGTGTTAAAAGTCTAAATGATCTACAACATCTGATGTTAAAAGTCTAAATGATCTACAACATCTGGTGTTGAAAGTCTAAATGATCTACAACATCTGATGTTAAAAGTCTAAATGATCTACAACATCTGGTGTTAAAAGTCTAAATGATCTACAACATCTGATGTTAAAAGTCTAAATGATCTACAACATCTGGTGTTAAAAGTCTAAATGATCTACAACAACATCCGAGGTTGAAATTCTTCAAGACTACACCATTTGGTGCTGTGTTTATGATCTACATCGGGTAGGTTAAGTCATGAAATCTGCAACATTTTTTTATGGAAGTCTTGATGCCCTACAACACTGATGTTTTTGATATTTCGTGAGATCATTCTTTACTGATGTTTTTGGTATTTCGTGAGATCATTCTTTACTGATGTTTTTGGTATTTCATGAGATTTTTCTTTACTGATGTTTTTGGTATTTCGTGAGATCATTCTTTACTGATGTTTTTGGTATTTCATGAGATCATTCTTTACTGCTGTTTTTGGTATTTCGTGAGATCATTCTTTACTGATGTTTTTGTTATTTCATGAGATCATTCTTTACTGATGTTTTTGGTATTTCGTGAGATAATTCTTTACTGATGTTTTTGGTATTTCGTGAGATCATTCTTTACTGCTGTTTTTGGTATTTCGTGAGATCATTCTTTACTGATGTTTTTGGTATTTCGTGAGATCAGTTTTACTGATGTTTTTGGTATTTCGTGAGATCATTCTTTACTGATGTTTTTGGTATTTCATGAGATCATTCTTTACTGATGTTTTTGGTATTTCGTGAGATTATTCTTTACTGATGTTTTTGGTATTTCATGAGATCATTCTTTACTGATGTTTTTGGTATTTCATGAGATTTTTCTTTACTGATGTTTTTGGTATTTCGTGAGATCATTCTTTACTGATGTTTTTGGTATTTCATGAGATCATTCTTTACTGCTGTTTTTGGTATTTCGTGAGATCATTCTTTACTGATGTTTTTGTTATTTCATGAGATCATTCTTTACTGATGTTTTTGGTATTTCGTGAGATAATTCTTTACTGATGTTTTTGGTATTTCGTGAGATCATTCTTTACTGCTGTTTTTTGGTATTTCGTGAGATCATTCTTTACTGATGTTTTTGGTATTTCGTGAGATCAGTTTTACTGATGTTTTTGGTATTTCATGAGATCATTCTTTACTGATGTTTTTGGTATTTCATGAGATCATTCTTCACTGATGTTTTTGGTATTTCATGAGATCATTCTTTACTGATATTTTAGGTATTTCATGAGATCATTCTTTACTGATGTTTTTGGTATTTCATGAGATCATTCTTTACTGATGTTTTTGGTATTTCATGAGATCATTCTTTACTGATGTTTTTGGTATTTCGTGAGATTATTCTTTACTGATGTTTTTGGTATTTCATGAGATCATTCTTTACTGATGTTTTTGGTATTTCATGAGATCATTCTTTACTGATGTTTTTGGTATTTCATGAGATTATTCTTTACTGATGTTTTTGGTATTTCATGAGATCATTCTTTACTGATGTTTTTGGTATTTCATGAGATTTTTCTTTACTGATGTTTTTGGTATTTCGTGAGATCATTCTTTACTGATGTTTTTGGTATTTCATGAGATCATTCTTTACTGATGTTTTTGGTATTTTATGAGATCATTCTTTACTGATGCTTTTGTATTTATCAATTTAAAAAAAAAACATGCACATTTTTCTGTTGCTCTGTTTTCTGGTCACCCTAAAGTAGCCATGCAAATTATTGTAATGGATAAAAAAAAAACAACATGTGACTATCATTGACTTGTGACCGTTACTTTCAGACGAGTACTACAAAAAACTAATCTGGATAATTGTGGGATGTTTGATGGGTCTGGTCGTGCTACAGTTTATTGTTATCCTGATATTTTTGGTTATCGGGATGTGGCAGAGATTTGATATTAAAGGTAAGTCGAATGACCCACAGTTGTTGATTATAACCGTTAATTTCTTCAAATTTTAAACTAAGTGGTTTTGGTTTTTTTATTTGGTCAATGTATATTAGTGTAAAAGTTTCAGAATTTTGATCTAGTTAATTTTTTCGTATTTTAAACAAAGTTTTTTTTTTTTATTATTTGTCTTTTTGTGAAAGTTTCGTAATTTTGATCAAGTTTATTTCTTCGTATTTTAAGCAAAGTTTTTTTTTGTCTTTTCTTCGACGTTTTGTAATTTTGATACTGTAACTGTAAGGTTGGTCTTAACGTTTACAATTTAATTTAATTAAGTATTATTTCGTTAAATATCCAGTTATATAAAAAGTGTTGTTTGAATGTGATAATATATTTGATTTACCTCAAGAACATTCAAACTGAGTTTGTTCAACAATGTGGGCCTGAATGTTAAATTAAATGTAAGTAGAGTAAATTCCGCTGATGAGCACATGGTATTTTTCAGATGAATACGACAAAAGCCTCTTCTGGACTGTGGTGGGATGTCTCAGTGGGCTGAGCCTGCTCCAGTTTTTTATCATCACGATGTTTTTCATCAGGTGGATGTGTCAGACATCCAACAAACAGAGCTACACCACAACAGTCTCATTTCCCAACAAGGGCTTTGATATAAACTAAAAATAGTTCTATTCATAAGAGTGAGCTCCCTTATGGTGAATATGGTGAGGTCAAAATCACCAGGCCAGCTAAGTTGTTTCCCCTGATTATTGTTTTCTCTAGGCAGGGGAGGTCAGTCTTTGGTTCACAAAGTTGCGATCTTAACTAGATTTGCTATAAAGTAAAGAGCCAACTGACTCGATTAAGCACAATGAAGTTCTACTTAAATTGATTTTATTTTATTTTCCATCAATAATAATTAGCAGTTAACTTACTTTACTTACGCCCAAATAATTGTTTTTCTCATACTACTTGAGTATAAACTGTGTAAATTTGGACAAATGCTAAGAACTTATTTCTATTGTATTTATTAACACGTTTTTATTAACTCAGCTTCGCGTGTGTTTGTTGTTAAAATTGACATCGAAAATTAACCCACTTCTGATTGCTCAATAGATCTGAAATTTGGCATGTAGGCTACTTTCGCCTAACAATTTCAGATGCAATCATAAAAACTAGCAATTAGAGACGGTAATTAGCTTAATTTAATTACGCCCCAAGGACCATAAAATTGAGGACATGATTTCTAAAGATACCGACAAGACTGGAGGCTTATAGACACAGTTACTTCGGCCCCAATCGATGTGAGCGCGCTGGCCGTGATCGTATAGTGGTTAGTACTTCGCGTTGTGGCCGCGACAACCCAGGTTCGAATCCTGGTCGCTCAAGATTTTTTTAGTCCGTGTATTTATAAACACTTAGTCAATTCATACTTAATCAAGTCATTAGATAAAGTAGAAAATAAACTATATAAAAAACTTTTTTAAAAACCACGTTTTTCATGTGTAGCAACGGACTAAAAAGGAGAAAATAAAATACTTAAAAAAAACTTTTAAAAAAACCACGTTTTTCTTGTGGACTAAAAAGTAGAAAATAACTATTTACATACATTTGATGACAAAAAACGTGGGTCGGGCAGATGGGTCGGGAAATTTGATGGTGAACGTACCCACGTTTTTTGTCATCAAATGTATGTAAATAGTTATTTTCTACTTTTTAGTCCACAAGAAAAACGTGGTTTTTTTAAAAGTTTTTTTTAAGTATTTTATTTGAAGATATTCGGCTGTTCCCAAATAAATAGTTTTTCTGTATTCCATTACTATACAAGGTAAAAAAAAAATTTCTTGACAAGGTGGGTCAGTTTGATTCTCATACATTAAATTTCATATGTAAATTTAGATATTGAATAGCTATAGTCTTAATGATAAATTGGCAAAAATTATAGTTAACATAGATCTGTGGCACAAAATTTTAGCTTTAGATATATTATTGGTATAGTTTGTAGTTGTAGATAATATAAAACTTGATATTAATAAATATAAAACCTGATACCACTACTACCAATCAATTTTGCATTAGCAAGAAACTTCATAAAAATCAAAATTATTGTTTTCCCATCTTACATATTATCGCACCTCGCAAAACAACTATTGTTTAAATGACGGTATTGGGCCCAACACTCCGCATCAGAAGGGCCTATTTTATTCACTATTTGATCCAATGTGAATAGCAGTAGCTTGGATATAGTTTTCTGTGCTGAATGCTTGACTGGGGCAGAGCCAACTCTTTGACTATACAAATTTTGTAAAATCTACTGCTGCCTATTTGTAATAGCCATCACTTTTAATTTCAACTTGATAACATTTGTTGCAAATTGATGCCATATGTAGCATATTGAAAAACGTGTTCATTAGCTACCTTTAAGTTTGACCATTGGGGCATTTTGCAAGAGCCATACATGGATGATTTCAAGCAGTCTTTCTATCTTGATGTCATCATTTTTGCATCAATATGCATGCTTGACCCAGATTACTAGCCAAAAACTTAGTTCAATTTCAAGTACAAAGTTATCAGAGATTGATACATTAGTTGTTCTCTATATAATTGATTTATCAAAATATGGTTCCATGTGTTTCAAGCTTAAGTCAAGTAGTTGGTCCTATTTCACCCAAGTTTGGTTGGATTGTCTGAGGTGATGTGGTATAACATCTAGAATTTTTTTTTTTGCTATATAAAATATATACAGGTCATGTTGACCCATGCTAGTAGTGACAGGAATAGTAAACCTTAAACCTACTCACCCTCATGCATACATGCAAAATTTAACATTCATTTTTGTGTTAAAATCAAGCTCAAAACAATTGGTCCAGTGGTTGACCGGTAATTAAGTAAAATACAGCATTGACAGATAATTTGACCCATTTTGGAGGGATAGTGTTTTTGAATATTCAAAAGAAAACTAATTTTTTTTAAAATTTTTTTAACATACATGAAATGGTTTATTTCAATGCTAATACTCTCCCAATAATTTTCTTCCTAAAGTGACCTTCAAATTTGAACGAAAAGCTTATTTGTTTAAAAAAAATTGAATCTGCTTTACTGTGATTGCCATTGTTCATTGAATGCCTACATGTCATGTACTGACTGTGATAAAACTATTCAGAAAAAAAGTTTTTTTTTTTCTACTGTAACCAGTTGCTAATTAAGTTTCTGCAACTTGTTGGTTAGTTTTTACTATTTAAGGTTGTGTGATAATTAATGGCTTTCCTCATCTTATGCTATCTTTGTTATATATTATAACTAATGTTCTATGATGTTCTAAAAAGTAATTCATTAAGGTTTTCAACAACCTCAAGTTGACACATACCAGCATCTAAACTTCATTGTTTAAAAAAAACAACTACTTATTATATTCACAGCAGTATTTTCTATAAATCAAGAGTTGCATTAATATTTTAACCCATGTATAAACCAGATATATTCCATGACCACCTATAACCTTCAGACAATGAGGGTGTTTTGGAAATTTAAATATATTTTTGTCACTGTGTTTAATTGAATTAGTGTCATAACTAAACCAGTTAAATTCACTACCAGATTTAAAAACTATAAAGATTAGAATAGAATGCAAAGTCAATTAAAATTGTTTAAAAATTACATTATATTTTGACAGTGGTACATGCTCTGACATATTGCTCAAAGCATTGACATATCAGCATTTATCTAGATCTTTCCACATACTTATCAAGGTTACTTGAGACCAAGTATTCAAGTTTACTGCACACACACACACACAAAATAAATGTGTAGAATTTTTATTTTTTGGCGTTCTGTCTTTATTAAATCCAATTTTCGGTTCATTTCACAGGACATGCTATGGGTCTTTCAAAACTTTTTTGTTGAAAAAAAAAATTCGGTGTTTGTTTTTTTCATAATAATTTAACAATGTTTACAGTTTTTAAAATTGCCTTCCCTTCCGATCTCCATACAGCAGGAAGTGTGGCACCTTAGCCTCCATCCATAGGAGCATCAACAAATAGAGAGTCTGTGAGCAGTTTTTAAATAATTTTTACCGAGTGGGACCTACCTAAAAAAAAAGATTATTTCATCTTTATGTCTCTGAAAATGGTTTAACTTTCTTTAAACACACACGGCAGAGAAATATTGATAAAATCAAACATTTGAAAATGGTGTCACTAGCTGAAAGTTTATTTAAAAATGAGCAGTTCCTGACTGAAACAATTCCAACACTTCTACTTGGCTAATGCAACAGCTAGTCATTTTCCTACTAGTTATATGACAGGAAAGTAGGGGTACAGAATGAATTAGTTAATAAACTTAACCTATAGTTATGAGCTTAATAATGTTAAGAATAAAGTAAAGAAAATGTTTAATCTTATACATTCTTGAAGAGATGGTGAACAAGTTAGAATAAATTTGCGGAAAAAATAGATTTTATTAATCATGTTACATTCTAGTAATAGAACATTAAATGTTTAATTAAAGTGATGGTTAATTTAAAAATAATTACTTTAATTAGTGTTTTAGTTTCAGTTGCTGGAAATTTGATTGGTTGAAAATAATTACCCTCATGTGATCCCAAAAGCATCCAGAACATTTTGTTTTTTGGCTAGCTGGGGAGGGAACTGATTGTTTTTGTCAGCAAGAAGTTGTGCCCCTTGAATCAAAAGTAACTTGACAAACTCAGACTGTTGTCCAGCACTGGCATAATGAAGAGCTAAAGAATACATTTGCTTACTCTCAAATTTGATTTAGCGGGGAAACATTGACAAGATGTTTTTCAAAGTAAAAAATATATAATCAAGTAATTTTAAATCTTATAATGCATTGAAAAGTAAGAGAAAGCACATCACATTTGAAGTTTTCCTTATGAAAATATGGTCAACAGGTAAAGCACACCAATGTTAACCCAAAAATCTCAAGCTCAAAACAGTGGTTAAATTAACACACAGAGAAAGAGTAAAAATTAATTTGGTTAACTGAAAAAAAAATAATTAAATTTTAAAAATCTTACTAACTCTTTATAACCAGAACTATTCTCAAGTTCCACCAAAATACCCCCACCCCTTCACTGGTTTTGTTATCTACACTGCAAAAACACTAATATCTTTTATTTAAAATCTACACAATATATAGGCCTATATATAAATTAATCATAATTTAAATATTTACACACTAAGATTGATTTTAAGTAACAATTTATTAACAAAACAAGGAAGTTTGATTACAAAAAATAATAATGAGTTACTTTTTACAAGGAGGGAAAATTATCAACTACTTAGGAAAATCAATGATAAAAAATATTTTAGTGAGTTTTCATTTCTAGAAAACAATAATACATCAGTTTTCTAGTAAAATCATGCTTTAGGTCAGTTTTGGAAAAATATTTCTTTTGGTAAACTATTAAGCCAAGGCAGCTGAATGGGATTCAGCAGTGTTTAGAAATAAGTTTTGCGTTTGCTTTTACCCAGAAGTTCTAAAAAATATTAAATCAAATTAATAGAAAAACTGCATGATGTAAACACAAAAATGTCCAATCCAATAAAATCGTGAACGCTGTGAGCATAGTTCTGGTCATAAAAGGGTTAAAAATATAGATAAAACCTACCTGTACGTCCATTTAAATCAACAGCATTAATATCTGCCCCAAGAATCAATAGCTTTTTTCCCATTTCTATTTGTCCTTCCTTCAGTTAAAAAAGAAATTAAACAATTTAGAAATAAAACAAAGAAATATTTTTTTCTTAAAGATTTAATTTAGCAATACAGTAACAAACCCATTGTAACTTAGAGTACCTTAGCAGCAGTATGAAGAGGCATCTCTCCACTAATCCCAGATTTAGTGTTGACAGATATTCCCCTTTCAGTGACTTGATGAAGAGCTAAAATTTGACCAGATTGAGCAATGTGATGTATTGCTTGCCTGCCAACTTTATCCTCCTTTGTTAAATCTGCCTATAAAAGAATAATTAATTTTTAACAATGTATTTGTGTATTTCTTTGTTAATAACAGTTAAAATGTTTCACTTGTACTTAAAATTTTAACATAAAAATAAAATTATATACATATATAAATATATGAAGAAAATCTCCAAGACCAAATGCAGACATTTCAAAAGAAACGTCCTTAGCGTCCTACTGTGTGGCAGCAAATGCTGGAAAGTAACAACTGCCACAGGCAGATCACTGGACTCTATCCAAACTAAGTGCTTGCAAAGGATAAAAAACATACACTGGCCTAACACAAACTCAAATGATAGACTAGTAGGAAAGATGAAAATATAAGCAGTTTCCAAAATAATTGAAAAAACATGCCGATGGATGGGACACATCCTAAGAATTAATCCAGATGAAATCGCAGGAATGGCACTAAATTGTAAATCTCAAGGAAAAAGAAATCAGAGAAGGCCAAGAGAGACATGGAGGCGTATGGTGGTTTATATATATATATATATATATATATATATATATATATATATATATATATATATATATATATATATACACACACAGACACACACACATTTTATAGGTAGAAGTATTGTGTTAAACTAGTTTGAATGACATACTCCATGGAGATCAATTAATACAAGAGCTGTATCAACATGTCCTCCTCTCAATGCATCCATTAAAGGTGTGATACCGCAACTGTCTTCCTCATCTGTTTTATATAGACACACCAGATGTTTCACTACCTCTGTTTTTCCACGCAAAGCTGAAAGTAATAATGTCAACAAATATTGAATGTGCATGTGAGACTTTGGCTTATATTTCTGAAAACTTAAGGTGATTACATTCTTGAGTTTACTTGTAAGAAACTAAAACTATCAAATTGTATTTGGCAATTGTAAATATTAGAGACAAAAAGCATTTTTAATGTTATTATAATTATTTAGTTGCATAAAAATAATTTCAAGATAGTAAACTTATAACTATAAAACCAAGTTAAGATTTTAAGTCTAAATCTTTTTTTCTATTTTTTAAACTGATCAAGTCATCGACCACTGCTTTTATATCAACAATAAAGCATAAGATATAATAGCAATCAAACTAAAATATATTCTTCCATTTCAAAAGTTTAAGGCAAAGATCTGCTTAAACAAATCAAAACAGCAGTTTAAGCTATATTCTGAAATGTCTGTTTAGGGTTGCCAATTCTTATAAAGTCACAAAGGAATTCTAATCTAATGCCTGTCTTGCACTAGTCTTTATTGATTTGCTTAGAGAAAGTTTCGAGTTTGAATCCGGGTTCAAGTTAGTGGAACAACCCGAGTCCACCCAACTCACGTTAGAACTCCACTTCATCTGCCCAATGGATCGTTAGCTCTTAAGAGGAATCTTTACTTTTACTTTTAGGTCTTATCCACTCCTGTTGTAGACTTCAATTAGCTGTTGTCTTACATTAATTTACAGGGAGAACTCAAGCAATCAGAGATAAATGAAAGGTAACAACGTTGTTAATAATACCTGCAGTGTGTAATGGGCTCCGCAGATTTTTACTTTTTGTATTCCAGGAATCAGATGCGGCTTCCAGCAGGCATTTAAGTATTGAGAGGTGTCCCTCTCTGTTCAAAAAGAAATAAGGGTTTTATTTTTAACAAAAAATTAGATACAATCTAACTCCAATTAAAAATAATAGTGGGTCACTTTGATTATTTTTAAAAATATTGACAAATTAACTATTATTTTTTGGTAGAAAATAGCCTTTATCTAAACCCAATGCATATGATGTACAAAAATTGTGAGAAAGTTATGATAGCAATTCAAACTGGTGAGCTAAGATAACTATCTGGAATTTACCCACTATAATCATTATTCCAATAGAAAATGTTTATTTATATTCATATAAAAAGTACAACACCTGCAGGCTATATGAAAAGCATTCCAGCCATCTTTGTTCTTGAGATACTGGTTAGCCCCTGCCTCTACTAACATTCTGATCACCTCAGTAGAACTTTTCGTGCATGCAAGCATTAATGGTGTCCTAAAAATGGAATATAATTGACAGTAGTGTCAGCTTACTATAACATTTAAGGCTAATCCTGCAAATAAGCTAGACTAAGAATATTATACACTTGCAATGGAGTAGGTAAAATTTTAAAAATAATTAAAGAAAACTCATCCTATTGAACAAATATACTGCAGGTGGAACACTAAAATGCCTGCAAGTTTAATATAATAGTTTACCTTATCTTATGCTCCGGTATACCCTGAATGTCAGATAAATAAACTACACATAGCAAGTGCACAACAAACACTAAGTAAACGTTTATTGTTTAAAAGTTTGACTTATATTTTACTTATATAATTTTGCAGTTTAAATGGCCAAAAAAAAACACAGGTCTGGTATTTTCTATTGGACATGATTTCCATTACCAAGGCAACAATAAAATCAAGTAGGTGAAGCTGCGCCCTACACTAATTGAATAGTTTTTAAATTAAATAGTCTTTTTCTGCACAAAACAATAGTGAGCAAGTGTTCATACTACAGTACAACCCTTGTGATCAGTTCAGAGGCGTAGCAACCCTTCCCGGCGCCCGGGGACATACTTTCAATTTGGCGGCCCCCTCGGGAGCAAATTTTCGATTTGCACCCCCCCCCCCTCGAACTTTTCATTTGCACCCCCCCTCAAACTTTTCATTTGCACCCCCCCTCGAACTTTTCATTTGCACCCCCCCCCCCTCAAACTTTCAATTTGGCGCCCCCCCTAAGGTCGGTGCCCGGGGACATATGTCCCCCCCCGCCCCGCCCCCTCGCTACGCCTCTGGATCAGTTAAGGCATAATAATCTTTTATAATGTTGTTACTGTTGAGTCAGTTGTGTTAGTAAGGGCCTCATCCAAATGAGTCATGAAAATGGTTAACACACTCACTGCTACGGCTAGTTAAGTAGACCTAGATATCTATATATATAATTCTCTTCTGGGAGACGCTAGAAAACAAGCTGTAAACGCGCTCCCTACCATCCCCACCCCTACATGGTCTTAGTGAGCTGTGGTTCACTCTAAATGTTTACAAACAGAGCCGGGATTAGTGACAACTATTAGGGGCAGATAATTTAGTTTGAAACGATTTTAAACGTTGGGGGGGGGGGGGTTATGGTCCTTAACGAGCTACTTATAGTGTTTTAAAGAAATATTTTCAGTGTCAGCGTTGGTACTGTCGAATTCACAAATTATGAATTACTGAAAAGTAGAAAAAACAACAACTAAATAGCGGCGTATGTTATGCCGCGGGCCGGCTCGTATAATATATATTATATAGATCTATATAATATATAAAATAGTCTATTCTGTTTCTTGAGGGGGGGGGGTGGGCAACAAACCACACGAAGTGCCACACCGGGTAACAATCGACCTAGCGACGCCACTGAATAGGTCTAGTAATTTTGTAATTTTTGTTCTTGCATACCAATCTCCCTTTTTTAGGGAATCAACTTGAACTTTACTCTCAAGCAGAATCTGTAGGCAGTTTGGGTGAGAGTATTGCGCAGCATCATGAAGGGGTCTCTTCCCGTCGTTGTTGCAAACTTCAAACAAACGAACATAGTTTTTATCTGATTCTCTAACGTATTTTAATATTTTGTGACTACCATATCTGCAAGCTATGTGCACAATAGTATCACCCGTTTTCTTGTGAATATGTGAAAATAAGTTAGATCTCGATCTACTTTCAGTTTCAGAAAAGTGAGAAAATAGTTGGACATCGTCATTTCTCACTGCTTTTTGTATGGTCTGGAAATTCATTTTATTTTTAAACCGCTGAGAACTATGTTACTAAAATCACTTATTTGATATTTTATGTTTCCCAGTTCAATCGACGCAGCGTCAAAACGGCTTGTGACTAAACGATCACTAAAGGCAAGTAACAAATGGACCCGTCATCCGCAAACTTAGGCGCCGGACAAAAAGGCACCCGACAAAAGGGCCACTGGCAATGAGTTCGCTAAAAAATGTCTCCCCTTCATCAATGTTCTTTAGTAGCCTATAAATAATATGATGAAATTGTCAGACAAACAGTATATTTAAGCTGACAGGTGTACACTAAATATTTCAGTGATATAGATCTAGTTTAAAATGAAGCAAAAGCTTCTGGGGTTACTGGAAAGCTGTGGACTCAATGACAGCGAGAGAAATCACTAAAATGTACTGTTATCACTAAATATAAATAAATTTTAATGAGAAAATGAAGCTAATCAATCCTTCTATATTCTTTACCCGATATATATAAAAAAATAAAGTAGGGTGTACCCTTTCGGGACAGGTGAAATTGAGTTCATCTAATTCAGTGGCCTCTCATTTGAAGTGACAGTGTGGTCAGTACTATGCCCAGCCGCTTTTACTTTTGCAAACATGAGTCAGAGCTGGATGGACTCAGGGAAGCACTACAGACTCAAGCAAGAGATGCGAACTCAAAAATTTTTGGTAAGCATTTGAACGCTCTACCACTTGACAACACATACCTATTAGACTATTATATTTAATGAAATGCTAATTATTAAATTTTAAAGAAATAATTTAAAATTTTTAAGTAATATATCTACATATAATATTTGCTTTAATTTTTCTTTGAATGTGTAAGCTAAATGGGATTGTAAAAATTTAAAAACAGAAGTCATATTTTTTAAGCATGAAAGGTAATTTTATTTTTTTTGATTGCGTTCATTATTTACAAGACACAAGTAATTCATGCCAAGTTAAGATATTAAAAAGAAAACCATTATGCTTGAAAAAAATGTACAGGCAATCAAGATACTAAAAAATGATTTCAGTCACTCTGCTGAGAAGTAAATGATCTTTTTAGAAATACATAACCTCAGATAGTAGGATTTAAATCCCAGCAAAATCTTCCAACTAACATAACAATCACATCAGTCAATTCAGCAACTAAAAGTAAAAGCTCAGCTCAGTTATTTGGCTACACAGAAATTTTTCAATCATTCATCACATACACAATTAAAAAGTTAGCCAACATTCCAACAAACACTAATGTGTGATTTTCTCAACATTTTTAGTAATACATTTTGCACACCCAAACACTAACAAAACAGTGCTTTATAGATGTCTACATGGAAATGAGAATAAGCCTTTTATGTTCATTCTAAAGTGCACATACCTTTACACATCACTTCAGAAGTCATCATTACAAATGAATTTTGCAAGATTTCTTTTATATATAACAGATCTTAGCAAAAAAAACAAACAAAAAAAAATAAACAAAAAAAAAACCAGTATTTAATAAAATTTGAATGACAAAATTACCCAGACTAAAGTATTTTACACACACAACTGAGAGGCATGCATATTGTTTTATTTAACTAATTATTGCTTAAATGAAATTTCCACATAGAAAAAAAAAGTTTAACAATGGTTGTATACAGTATCTAAAATTAGAATCCAAACGAAATATAAGTTTGAGCTATCTTAGATAAGCACCTTATGAACATCCAACAGATGTATAGATTTTTATTCATTACTATGAAAATTCATAAATGTGACATTTAAAGGGAAGGGGATAATGCAAAAATACTTCTTATATATCTTTGAGTTAAAAATTATATAACAGTAATCTCATTACATTGGACTTGTAATCTGAATCTAAGAGTAGATACTTACTTAAATACCATGAATTTCTAATATATTTTCTATAGAAACAAAATTTGGATTATTTTCAAAATCTGGAAGATAGAATCAGCTAAATAGACAGACCTATTAGCAAGAAATTAGATTTACAAATGTATTCTAAAATACTTATATTCAACTTGACAATTGTCAAATCCACTTTCACCTATAAATAAATGTTTCAATGAAGAATTCAATTGTTATTCCTATAGTTTAGACTTCTATGGCTATTACTATAGTTGATAAGGGAAGCTACTCTCTACAACCAATGAGGCCTAGTGCATAGAGACAGTAAAGCATAGTTGAAGCCAGTGGAAGAACATGGCAAGCTAACAGAAGCTTAAGGTGGGAGTGCAGCCCTATAGTTAGTTAAACATTTTCTACTATACAACAATGTAAAGGTATTCTTTTTTTATATGATTCTATATAATGGTTTAATATATAAGTAATAGACAATTTTGGCATGCTGGTTTCTTTAGTATTTAAAGCAGTCTGGCTTTTATTATAATTCAAATACACATAATAATTTGATAATTAAAATATTGGTATTTAATATTTCTAACAAAAATATAATTACTCTTTATCAATTTATTTAAGCTGAGCGAGTTTATTGGCAAACATTGATGAATGTAAAATTATTGCAAGATTACTAAATTAAAAAATTTGTAGAATTATTTTTTGAGAGTGGTCTTGCGGTGAAACGACCTTTGCATCGTTTGATACAGATAGTATAAACAAAATCAAGTTAACAACTTTTTTTTTTGTTTTAAACTCTCAATATTGCTGTTTTTAATCTTGGAAGAAATTATTTTGACAATCGACAGGTAATATTATAGGTAGTTGTTATTAAGGAAGCTGTTATTTTATATTTTTCTTTTTTTAAAATTTCAATACATCCTAGCTTTTCTCACCAAAAGCACACTCAAAATGTTTGAAAAACCACTTTTTGAAAACTTTACCATCATAAAACACTGGATCAACAATGTCAAGTTTATTATGGAAACCCAAGCATATTAATCTTAAAAGAAAAATTCATTCTCAGTCAACTTTCTCACATCAAAATATTGACAATATCATTCTGTCAATCTTACACAGCCAATACAGCATTCAAACAGTTATGCAGTGGACAAGTTATCCATTCTTGAAGATAAGAGGAAAAATTAAACAGATCTGAGTAAGATATAATTGAATGAGTGAAAGTTTACACAAAATTTTTGTTGCAGTAGCAATGATTCAGTGTCTAAGAAAAAAAAATGAGCTACAGTAAATCGGCAACAATTTATTCATTGAAAATAAATAAACAAATATGCTTAGAAAAGTAAATAGTTACAAAACATACATTGACAAAGGTAAATAAATACACAAAGAAAAGCAATCACTATAATCAGAGATAACCATTCATATCTACTAGCTAAACCAGGAACACATCTCTGATAATAGAACTCACACAGTATTCAGCTACGTGCAGGCTTGTGAAAATCCATGTGAGAAATACAAAAATTGTAAATATTATAATAGAAATACTCTAGCTCTAAAACTTGAAATAAAATAAGATAGAAGCTAAAAATTTGATATAAAATTGTAAAACAGTACATTTTAAAATTTCATATACTATCCCATTAAAATTGCTTGGACTAAACTATTCAAACGTAAGAGACATTTTTAAACTCTAACAATTTAATAAATAGGTTTGTGTTTGTTTTCTTAAAATTGTACTGGTTAGCATATATTTGATTCACTGTTTGGTGGTTTTAAAAATAAACATACAAGGCAGCAAAAAAATCAACACATGTTACTAACAGTAACCATTCTACGCACACAAAATAATTAAACTAACACTAGGAAAAACCATAGGTATAATAACAGATAATATGACATGGTATAGTTTAGCTATAAACAAATCTAAGAAGTTCAACTGGATGAGGTATGTAGTAAAAGACAGTCCTGAAACTAAATGAATACAAATCTCAATTCCAAAAAGTTCTAAATGATATTTTACTATAGTCTACAGGGGGTATTTGATCAATTTCCTTATCTAATTATGTCAAGTAGATACTGTAAATACAAATTCTTAAAACTTTATTTGAAATTATTTTTTTTTCATCATATATTTCAAACAATCTAATGTTTTTTATTTATCAATATGGAACAATAGCTGATAATCTTGAAGCTAATGAAGTATTTATGTAAGATCAAACATTTTCTACAGGTAATGAATAAAGAGAATTGTTTTAATGCTGATGTTATTGAGAAAATAGAGCGGACTAAAATGAAAGCTAGTGGTTTAAGGTGCCTAATTCTCAGTGAACTGACCTCTCCAGTAAGCTGCCAGGATAAACAGAGAGGAAAAAAAAAACAAATAATTGCACTTAACAATTCACACAAGCATAGTGGACATTTGAAACTGAGAACTTTTGTTAACTTCATGCTGAAATTTTAGACTTAGTATAATAAAAAAAAAACCAAAAAAAAAAATAAATTTAAGAGCTTATGTAAATCTTTGTTTTTCAAATAATAAAAAAAAAGTTCAACCATTTTGTCCTATTTTCTGTATAGTAATGAATGTACTTAAAAGTCGGCATGTAATATGCAGGCTATATACTTTCTATTCTTTATTTTTGTTTCTTTTCTTCAGTTTTTGATTTTCCTTTTTGAAAAATGGATAGAAAATGTAGTTTTGAAACAGAACAATCCAAAATGGCTTAATAAAGAAAATTATTTTTTTTTTTTTAAGCCCATTGTCTTTTATGTAAATAAAATTCTAGACAACAAAGGTAACACTTTGGAAATAAAGATCGGATATTTAAGATTGTTCAGAGACTACAAACAAGCAAAGCCTCACATAGAAATTTAGGATGACAGAAGTCTAACCTTTTAAAAGTTCTAGCCAACCCACATTTCATTAAGTGTGAATTAACATATGATTGTCTAGATTTAACGTTAACATAAACTCAACCCAAACAAACCCGTTCATTGAAAAACACGGGTTATAACAAGAAATCAAACACAACTGACAATGATGGAAAGATACAATCAAACACACAAGTCATTCTCTCAATCAATCGATCATTCATTAACACACCAAGGCTGCTGTGTGATCAATTCAAATACAAATGCAACCCAAAAGGCAAGACACACTTCGTGGTCACCATGGTTACCACTGAAACTGAATGAGAATGTTCAAATCAAGGCTTGCTTTGATGCAAACATGATACTGGTAAATGAGCACAGTCAAGTGCCCATATCAAATAGTCATTCAAAAAAAAAAAAAATACAAATTAGGGCAAATCAATCCAATGTTATTTTGTACAAGTAAGAAAAACCTCAAGAATATACAGTGCTAAGTTTTATAAAATCATATATACAATGAATGTAATAAAATATATGTTTACATATATGTGGGCATATATATAAACATATACAAAAGTAAATGAAAGGCTTTTTATTTCAAATCTGTATATTACAAAAAAAAAATGTCTTCAAACCCATGCATTTCATAACACACATCACAGTCTAGCAAAATTAAAAAGAATGAACAATAAAAACCCAAACACGCTATTACAGATGAAAACGCGAAGACACATTCCTGGCCGGGACAATGTCCTTCCGGGACCCAGAGTGTCACCCAGTCATTCAATGGAAAAAGTGGATTTAAAAAAATGTGTGTGAGAGGAGGAATAAAATACATTGCAGGCGCTTCTGTCCGGTGGTCTCCTTATGTTGGTCAGACATTGTTGCCGTCCATTGCGTTAGAGGCTTCTTCTAGTTTACAGGTCAGCTTGCTTTTCTTGGCAAACTCATCATCTTCAAGGGCATTCATGATCTGAGGGGAGCAGATACAATATCTGATTATCTCTCTATGTCACTAATGATCGGAGTCTATTATTATTAAATTTTAATAATAATATGCACTGATTATTTTTTTGTCGTTTTTTATCAGAGTGTATTAAATATATTATCAGAATCTTTTTCTTGTCATTCATAATCTCAGGGTATTAAATATATTATCAGAATCTTTTTCTTTGTCATTCATAATCTCAGGGTATTAAATTATATTAAATATATTATCAGAATCTTTTTCTTTGTCATTCACAATCTCAGGGTATTAAATATATTATCAGAATCTTTTTCTTTGTCATTCATAATCTCAGGGTATTAAATTATATTAAATATATTATCAGAATCTTTTTCTTTGTCATTCACAATCTCAGGGTATTAAATATATTATCATTATCTTTTTCTTTGTCATTCATAATCTCAGGGTATTAAATATATTATCATAATCTTTTTCTTTGTCATTCATAATCTCAGGATATTAAATATATTATCAGATTCTTTATCTTTTTCATTTGTAATAAATTGATATTTAATGAATTATAAGAGAGTTTCCTATCTACATTCATTTATATTACTTAATTGACCGGTCTCAGAAATTTTAAGAAAAATTTGTTACAAAAACATGAGATTTTAAAAAGTAACTCATTAAATGTAACACTTAGTTAAAAATCCCATAAGTAACCTTTACATCTTTTTACAAGTTGTAAAACTTGTCTTACAAGTTGTATAGTGTTCACATTGTTGTACGTTAAAAACATGATATGAGCACACAAATTAAACAGCTTTAAATCACACTGAGACCGCCCGGCACACCAGAAGTAAAGACTTAGATCTACCGCTAGAGTACTTACATCATCATAGTACTTTTTGACATACTTGTACAGCTCCAGCAAGGCAGCATTTGTATTAAAAACATTTTGGTGGGTCTGAAATGAACAAAACAATATAAAACAGATTTAAATTGCACTAGCAGAGTCAGTAACAATTGGACTAAGGGATGGAAATATATTTACAGGAAACTAAATGAAAAAAAAAGAAAGTGTGAGAAAATATAATATAGTTAATCCAATTACCCTGGATTCTTCAGCCAACATGGCTGTCATATCCTGATCACTGATTGCAGGCATTATCTTTATATCTTGGTAATATCTGTCACAAAAAAATATGGTTCACATTTAATTTTTTTTATTTACAAAAGACTACAATCCTTATCTTTACCAAAGTATAAGTAGTCACTCCATCATCTGCACAGAAACCCATCTTACTTATACAGCGTTTACACTTGCGACATGTATACTATACACGTCTAGAAAAAAAAACTCCGCAATAAGTGTGTAGGCTCCCCTATTATCTTAGGCCCTATAGCGAAGTTTTTTTTCCTAGAAATGTATAGTATACATGTCGCAAGTGTAAACATGGTATTAAAAAGAAATTTCAAAATTTAACTTTGCTTTTATTCCTAGATCTAAACAACCTTCGAACCTAACAGTAATCCAAACATAAAAACTAACATTTCAAGATGTTATAGCTAAGCTCAGCTCTAAAAAAAAAAAAAAAAACCAAAGTTAGAACTGACCTAGACACCCATGTCTTGTACTTTGGAATATCTTTGGCATAGAGTAGTTTCCCCGAGGGTGAGTCTTTGGTCAACTTGTGCTCCACAGTGGAGCAGCAGTCCATGAATGTCTGTCCTATCACAGTCAGACATGCGTCAACAATGTTTGACTTGTAGATGTCGAAAGCAAAGTTTGGATTTTTTATCACATTCACCCAGAACCTCAAAGGAAGACTGAAAAAAAGGAAAATAAAAAAAAGATTAAAAACCAATTTTAAATAATTTTTACATATAAAAACATAAGCCCTAAGCAGTAAACACTTCCATTAGCCTTTGGATAATTTCTCATAGGAACATGTGGAATATTTATGAGCACACACATTTAACTTTTTCTTTTGTTTGTTGTTTATACATCTATGCAAAGTATATATCAGGTATTTACAAAATGTGAATGACGGTTTCACTAAAACTATGGTAAATGCAAAATACATGGACAAAGTGCCAATGTTAATCAGATAAAATTAGCAAGACAAAACAAAACACCCAATAAGCCGACAAAGTGCCAATATTAATCAGCTGAAACACTAATGAGGTGAAACACTAATGAGGTGAAACACTAATGAGGTGAAACACTAATGAGGTGAAACACTAATGAGGTGAAACACTAATGAGGTGAAACACTGATGAGCACCTGTTTGATTTCCAAGTATGGACAACCTCATCGTTCATGCTATGGTGCAGAGCCTGGTCGTCCAAAAAGTCAAACATGTATTTGATAGCTAGGGGAAGGGCCGTGCCTCGGTGGGCTGTGCTGAAGATCCTCTCAAACAGATCATCCACAAAAGTTTGCAGCGTCCCCTAAAGTAAGGACATTTCAAATTAGTAAGGACATTTTTATAATTCAAATTAGTAAGGACATTTTTATAATTCAAATTAGTAAGGACATTTTTATAGCTCAAATTAGTAAGGACATCTTTAGTTATGATATATAAATCATAGTAGGACATCTTTAGATACAACATATAAATCATATTAACACTTGAGGGCTATTTAGTAAAAAAACTCAGCTAAATTAGCAAGAAATGTGATAGGATGTGACACTACCTTTGTGACCAGCAATCTAGGTAAGTAGATCTCAGATACAAGCTTACTTCCCCTTTCTCCTTCTTTGTTGCTAGATTCAACATCCTGGTGTCTGACCTGCATACAATAAGAAAACAGGATAACTCTGTGAGTTTAGGATAACTCTAAATCTATAATAATAGTTTCGCTGTCTGTCTATCTATCTATCTATCTATCTATCTATCTATCTATCTATCTATCTATCTATCTATCTATCTATCTATCTATCTATCTGACAAGAACGCTGTAGAGAAAACACAAGCAAAATAAAAACATGCATAGTAATTCGAAAAACGAAGTATGACGTCGACACATTTAGCACAGAGTAGAAAATAATCTCAAGCCGGATAGTGCACACATTACTATGACGTCATTGATTATCGAGTAAATATTCAATACAAAGGCAATTTGGTCTAATCTAAGTGGTTTGCGTGAAGAGTTTCTTTCATACAATTTTTCGGGTAGGGGCGAAGCCCCACCCCCGCGTAAGAACGTCTGAGCCCCCCCTCCCCCCCTCCCCAACTCAAAAGAAATTTCCTCATCGATACTCTATAATAAATTTACCGCCTAATTAATGTGTCTAATCTAAAAAGTGGTTTTCTTGCAATGGGACGGTAGACATGTTTTTTTTTTGGGGGGGGGGGGGGGGGGGGGGGGGGGGGTGGTGGGGGGGTGGTGTGTGGGGGGGTGGGTTGGTTTCAGTGTTTCTTTCAGACTTTTTCCTCCCCGGAGAGGGGTGGGGGGTACTTGAAATTTTCGGGGGCGGGGGTAGAATTTTCTGGGAGGGGGCGGACACTGGAAAAAGTATATAATTATATTTCGTTGAATGGGACGGTAGACATGTTTTTTTTTTGGGGGGGGGGGGGGGGGGGTGGAGGGGTGGTGTGTGGGGGGGTGGGTTGGTTTCAGTGTTTCTTTCAGACTTTTTCCTCCCCGGAGAGGGGTGGGGGTACTTGAAATTTTCGGGGGCGGGGGTAGAATTTTCTGGGAGGGGGCGGACACTGGAAAAAGTATATAATTATATTTCGTTGAATGGGACGGTAGACATGTTTTTTTTTTTTTGGGGGGGGGGGGGGGGGGGGTGGAGGGGGGGGGTGGAGGGGTGGGGGGGCGGTGTGTGGAGGGGGTGGTGTGTGTGGGGGGTGGGGGTGGGGGTGGTGTGTGGGGGGGTGGGTTGGTTTTAGTTTAGAGAAAAGAGACAGCACTATCAGCCTAGCGCCCGTTGTACCCTTCCTCAACGGGCCATTTTTCTCGTATATTAATAAAGCAGATGTTTTTCAGTAGTAAGGCACTATGGAAGTAGGCCTACACTAAGCTAAGAAGGTGCAAGATCAAGATAAAACAACTTCAGTTTACATTCAGTTGATGTACTAATTGCACTCTATAAAAGCGGACTTGTTAATCTGTTAAAAAGTAAATTTCCTATTTGCTCTCTACTTCAACATTTAAAAAAAAATTCTGATTAGAACAAACTATTTGAGAATGAGCTAACTACAACAGCCAAATTATCAATATCACTTTACTCATTTGAAAAAATTATATTCATATTTTTGCATAAAAATAACTCGAAATGGTGTTTTAATTTTTTCTACCAGTTTAGAGCTCTTACCAAATGGTAAACTTTACAGTCAGAGTCTGTGACTTGTGGGTTGAGACTTCTGTTTAAGGAAGGACTCCTGTTGTAGTAGGAATTTTCTGGAAGAAGAAAGTAGACACATGCATTATAGCACATTCCAAAATGGTTCTGAGTCACAAACTGTGTAAGGGTTACATGAAAACTTACACAGCATCTTAATCTCAATTACATGTTCAACAAAAACGAGCATAATTTAAAAAAAAACTATAAACACAACGTACCACTATATTTACTTTTTTCTGACATAATACTCATGTTGTAGATGGATGTTTGTTTTGGGTGTAAGGCAACGTACGCCCCATCTGGGACCTGTGTAAAAAAAAAATTTTTTATATTAATAATTACTTTTATTTAATATTAATTAAGCTTAATTAATAATAATAATAATAATAATAATAATAATCAATAAATATTTTAAAGAACCTAAAAACTAACAGTCTTTTTACATCTGGAGGACATTATGAGAATCATTAGTTTGTAGCTGTTTTCCTTAAGGGGCAATTTTGTTGGATTTAATGATGAAAATAATAACTTGTGAATTTGATTTATAAGAAAATTCCTGATTGGTGAGAAGTTTTCTGGTACAAATTTCAAAGAAGTCATTTTTACAAGATCTTAAATAATTAAGAATTAGGCTAATGATTGGATTGTCTGAAGAAACAAAGTGGTGCTGGTAAACTTCAGAAAAACAGAAATATCTAACATAAGGGCTAAACAATGCCCAGTTAGTCTGACCAAAACATGAACCCTCTATATGACAGGATGAAACTATTTTGCCTCTCATCTCACCCTTCCTTGTATTGTAGTGGCTAAGTGTGTTCTGATCTCAGCCTACCTTATAGTGGCTAAGTGTGTTCTAATCTCACCCTACCTTGTAGTGGCTAAGTGTGTTCTGATCTCAGCCTACCTTATAGTGGCTAAATGTGTTCTAATCTCACCCTACCTTGTAGTGGCTAAGTGTGTTCTAATCTCACCCAACCTTATAGTGGCTAAGTGTGTTCTAATCTCACCCTACCTTATAGTGGCTAAATGTGTTGTAATCTCACCCTACCTTATAGTGGCTAAATGTGTTCTAATCTAACCCTACCTTATAGTGGCTAAGTGTTTCTAATCTCACCCTACCTTGGCTAAATGTGTTCTAATCTCACCCTACCTTGGCTAAATGTGTTTTAATCTATCTCACCCTACCTTATAGTGGCTAAGTGTGTTCTAATCTCACCCTACCTTATAGTGGCTAAATGTGTTCTAATCTCACCCTACCTTATAGTGGCTAAGTGTGTTCTAATCTCAGCCTACCTTGTAGTGGCTAAATGTGTTCTAATCTCACCCTACCTTATAGTGGCTAAATGTGTTCTAATCTCACCCTACCTTATAGTGGCTAAATGTGTTCTAATCTCACCATACCATGGCTAAATGTGTTCTAATCTCAGCCTACCTTATAGTGGCTAAATGTGTTCTAATCTCACCCTACCTTGTAGTGGCTAAATGTGTTCTAATCTCACCCTACCTTGGCTAAATGTGTTGTAATCTCACCCTACCTTATAGTGGCTAAGTGTTTCTAATCTCACCCTACCTTGTAGTGGCTAAGTGTGTTCTAATCTCAGCCTACCTTATAGTGGCTAAATGTGTTCTAATCTCACCCTACCTTGTAGTGGCTAAGTGTGTTCTGATCTCACCCTACCTTGGCTAAATGTGTTGTAATCTCACCCTACCTTATAGTGGCTAAGTGTTTCTAATCTCACCCTACCTTATAGTGGCTAAGTGTGTTCTAATCTAACCCTACCTTATAGTGGCTAAGTGTTTCTAATCTCACCCTACCTTATAGTGGCTAAGTGTGTTCTAATCTAACCCTACCTTATAGTGGCTAAGTGTGTTCTAATCTCACCCTACCTTATAGTGGCTAAATGTGTTGTAATCTCACCCTACCTTATAGTGGCTAAGTGTGTTCTAATCTAACCCTACCTTATAGTGGCTAAATGTGTTCTAATCTCACCTTACCTTATAGTGGCTAAATGTGTTCTAATCTCACCCTACCTTATAGTGGCTAAATGTGTTGTAATCTCACCCTACCTTATAGTGGCTAAGTGTGTTCTAATCTCACCCTACCTTATAGTGGCTAAGTGTGTTCTAATCTCACCCTACCTTATAGTGGCTAAATGTGTTGTAATCTCACCCTACCTTATAGTGGCTAAGTGTGTTCTAATCTAACCCTACCTTATAGTGGCTAAATGTGTTCTAATCTCACCTTACCTTATAGTGGCTAAGTGTGTTCTAATCTAACCCTACCTTATAGTGGCTAAATGTGTTCTAATCTCACCCTACCTTATAGTGGCTAAGTGTGTTAAGGCGCTTGCAGTCTCCCTCTGTTTTGGTCGTGTGGTCCTCATCATTCAGCACCAGGTGCTTCGTATCCCTATTGGGGAACATCTTCATTTGGATGTGGGACTTATCCACAATCCACTCTGACGGATGATCAAACAATACTGTTCCGTTGAAGGGTAGGGAATCGGGTGTGACAGTGGAGAAAGGGGACAAGAAACAAAAGAAAAACCTACATTAAAACCAACGAATCCCCAGCTCTGCAGTGTTAGCACTGATGTCTATTATAAGTAACCCATGTGACCATAGCAGGCTATAGAGTGCTTCCCACTACGCTTGTATATAAACACCACTAAACCCAACACCATAGATATATGTAATTTTAAATGTTCTTTGTAACTATTTTTTAAACTATTATGTCAAATTTAAACATAATGTTTTTATTAACTATATAATAATATTTTTTTTTTTTTAAAGTTGTAAAATAATATAATTATATTGGATTAGGCCTCTCATATAAAACTTTTTAGAGATTACTTAAAAAATTGGAGGAATCTTGTAAGTTTTATAAATGAAACTAAATTTAAATTAAATTTCATAATCTTTCCTGAATTCTTTAGCAGCTTTACATTTACTTTTACAAAATAACAGTGTATTCAAGCACCAGGTTTGACACCTACACCTATACATGAATAATTTGTGAGTTTTTTGTTCAATATTTTCATTGAAACATGAATTAACTTGAAAACCTATACAGTTAAATGAGTTCACTGAAATGAATGATGAGTGCCTTCCACCAAAGTACAATATTAACCAGATCTAGATGCACCATGAGCTTCTATAGTCACATAGCATATGTATGACAAAGGTTTAAGTTCATAAAAAAATGTGCATGCATGAAATAATGAAATCACAACATGTTTTAAACAAAAAATTAATGAAACATAATTTTAAAATTTCTTTTGAAAACAAACAAAAGTTAAAAGAACAAATTATTAGGTCATAAAAAAATGTGCATGCATGAAATAATGAAATCACAACATGTTTTAAAGAAAAAAAAATCAATGAAACTTAATTTTAAAATTTCTTTTGAAAACAAACAAAAGTTAAAAGAACAAATTAGGTAATAACAAAAAACTGCATTAAGAAACAAAATAATTTAAATCAAACAAAATGAAAGCAAAAGCATGTAAGAGTATTGGTGTAAAAAGGAATGGTTTCTTTTCAGTTAGCTTTACTATTTTAAATATCTAGAACAGCTTTATAATTACAACATTTTTATGTTTGAGTGATTGTATTATGGGATTGACTACAGGGGAAAGGCTAATATAACCAAACCATACAAACTACTTTCATGCAAACACAGACATTTTAGGCAAGATAGACAGAATAATAATAGTTTTTGTAGGGATCCATGAAGATACAGTTGTTAAAGTGAAGATTATTGAACATTAATTGTTATCCTCAGATTGTTAAGTTACTAGTAAAAAATTTGTTGCTAAATTCTTTATATGAGATTGTAGAGGTAGGCACTAACTACAGTAAAAATCAATTTTTAAAAATGATTGTAATTTATTTAAGGTCAAGAAGTTCTGTTTAATTCTTTTTTCTAAAGGCTTTTGCATTACTTATGTAATTCTTGATTGCTGAGTATCAGTACACATTAGTTACATTTATGTTCTTCCTGTAGGCCTATTATAAGTAGTATCAAAACTTAAACAGTCAACATAAACTTTCAACATTAATGATTTTTTGTTGAGTTAAGCCTCTTTGGTTTTGTTGCATTAAAAAGACAAAAAAAAAATGGATATGAAAAGAGAGCAATACAAAATAACTAAGCTCAAAATAAAGAGTTTAGGTTTTTGAAAATTCAGAAAGTTAAAAAAAAAAAGAAAAGAAAATCTTAAAAAGGCAGTAAAATACACCAAATGAAATATCTATAAACTGTGCAGAAATGTTTTCTAGAAATACAGACATTCAAACCACAATACAACACTAAAAGCAGCTAGACAGTCAAGAGACAACTACACAACAGTGCCACACACTGCAGGCGTTTGACCCATCTCTGAATGGGACCCTAAATATATCTGGCGTCTCACCAGGAACAGGGTGAGCAAGGGAGACAACATTTCATGTGGTTAAAGTGGAAAGCAATTTTACCTTAAGCGTGGGTTAGCCACAAATAATTAGAGAATAAAATATATTGTACAGGTGCAAGGAATGGATTTTTCCCAAAAAAAAATAAACAAACAAATATTCTAAACATATATTTCCTATGATTAAAGAATAACAAATATTCAAAAATGGCAAGTGTTAATAA
Source organism: Physella acuta (assembly GCF_028476545.2). Lineage (NCBI taxonomy): Eukaryota > Metazoa > Mollusca > Gastropoda > Physidae > Physella > Physella acuta. Next base: position 32,253 of record NW_026731554.1, read on the forward strand.
AAGAAAAACTATTGGCAATATAATTTATAAGTAAGAGGTTGATTAATAATTTTCTGCAGTTCAGAGATATCTGCTTTTACTATATTGTTCAAAATCATAACAATGAATCCTTATAAAAATTCAACAAACACAAAGAAAGCTGTCTAAAAAATTTCAAAAATAAAAATTAGTAAATACATTTTTAAAAAACAGATTTATTTTAAAAAAGCATTAAACACAAAATTGTCCAAAGCAGATTTCTAAAAATCAGCTGATCATTGTGAGCCAACTGCCTACGGGCAGTAAAAACATAAGTAAAACAGAATGAATGAGACTGTCAGAGAATTGAAAGTAAACGTACCTAAATCTAACTCATCCTTCAGTGGGCGGATGCTGAAAGGTGCAGACTTGTAGAGTGAGTCGAGGATCTTCTCCTTCACCTGCGAGATGGTGTCACAGTCCAGCACCTTGACAGGGTGGGACGGCTGGGAGCATCTGTCCGAGTCCAAGTCCATCACATGGAGCACCTGCAAGGTCAGAGGTCACAGGATCAACTTAAGAGTATGGCCTAAGGTATGTTGGCTGAAACTTTATTTTATAACCCTTTCATGACCGATGGTGTAGTGACAACAACTGTGTGTAGTGTCACCTTTGGGGTGTGGTGACGCCTTTGGAATGGTGACACCAATGGTGTAATAACACCAATAGTGTCAGGAGAGGAAACAGATTACTCACCATAGGCTTGTAATTAATGTGTTGCCTAATGAGCTTGTCCTCGCTGAGAGAGTAACGAGCCTCACTCGTGACGGCGTCGACTGGTCCCTTAGACACCTGCTGCTTGATGGCGCCATACAACATAAACAATGGCTCACCTGCGCACTCCTACGGTATACGTGATGAGAAACACATGTCATTAGTGTATCATAGATATATGTAGATAAAATAAAATTCTCGGTTAAATGAGAAATAATTAAATTAAAAATAAAATATATATATATATTTAAAATATAAATAGGTCTGCATGGTTCAAAGAAGGTTGATAATTGTGAAGTTAACTCATGATTTGTTGGTTAAAAATATTGTATGATCTAACATAGTCAACATTTCCAGTCAGTCATAAAATAACGAACAAGAATTTTAGAATGTTAACACTGACCTTGAGAAATTTGTACAATAGGAATGTATACCAGTTGGTTAACATTTTCTCAGCCACAGACTCATTTCTGCAAAGTTTAAGGTCCGTTTTAAATGAATGGTTTTAAACATTCAGTTCAACTAATAATTTTAATGAAAACATGTCGGCCAAAAATAAAGTGTTAAATGGTTTAGATATTTGTGTACCTTTCTCAATGTAATTAAGTTTTTTTTTTTTCATTTTGAATAAATGATTTAAAACATTCATTTCAAATAATTTTGATGATAAATTAAATATTTTAATCAAAATATGTCGGTCAAAAATATAGCATTAATTAAATATTTAAGATATTTGTGTACATTCCTCAATGTAATTAATGTTACTATTTTGTATAACTTCTTACAAATAAATGAAGTTTAAAATACCATACATTTTCTTCAATTACTTGACGCTAAACTTTTGCATACCTTCGTAAGAGAAGCTTGGGATGAACTTTAGGATTTTCCACAGTTTTCTCTATAAGTTCTGCGAGCAAAGTCTTTAGAATTCTGTGGGGAAAAAGAGAAGTTAACAAAATAATGTTGTACTTAAACTACCGAGGAGCTATCACATGTAATCAACTTTCAACAATTAAACAAGCTTAAAAAAATAGTGATAGGTCTTTCATAGAGCAAAAAACTGTTTTAAAATATAGGTCTGTAGCCATGTCCTATATTTAAATTATATGCACAAGTATGGAAATAGAAAATTTTGTATTTTCGTTCAATGTAAACTCTGTAGAATATTCTATCTGGGTCTGTAAAGGCCCTATATCTAAATTATTTGTACAAGTATGGAAGCATAAAAGTTAGTATTTGCTTTAATCCCAGTATAAACCCCTGGTTTAAAATGTTTGCCATAGGAACCCAAAACTTACTCTGTAGCGTACTCCATCTGGGTCTGTAGACAGACAGAAATGAGGGATGCCACATTGACTCTGTCCTTCATGGTAAAGTCTGGGTTGCCCTCCAGGGTGCGTACAAATATGAGCAGGAAAGTTTTGTTTCTTATGAGGTTGAAGAAAGCCTTCAAGCCCCTTTCTGTGTCCTCCCTGTGCCTGAAGTCAAGCTGGGGGAAAAAATTATTACAAGCTCAAAACATCTTGGGTAATTATAAAAATATGGGTCTGGTAAAAATATGGAACCAACTGAAAAATTCTATAAAACAAACTTAACAATTTTTTAAAAAGACTTTTCAAAGTGGTATTTATATACAAAAAAAAAAAATTCTCATTTTAAAATTGTATTCGCATTAACAAAAGTAGAGTTTAAACTGATATGATAAGATTCAGCATAACAAGCAACAAGAAAGTTCACTTGAAAAAAATTATTTAATGTTTAAATTGCATCAGATAAAACTTTTAATATCAAAATTACTGTGCTTTACAAAAAGACCAGACAAACCTACCACAAACTAGACACAAACCTGCCACAAACTAGACACAAACTATACACAAACCTACCAACAACTGTACACAAACCTACCACAAACGAGACACAAACCTACCACAAACTAGACACAAACCTACCACAAACGAGACACAAACCTACCACAAACGAGACACAAACCTACCACAAACTATACACAAACCTACCAACAACTGTACACAAACCTACCACAAACGAGACACAAACCTACCACAAACTAGACACAAACCTACCACAAACTAGACACAAACAAACTTACCACAAACTAGACACAAACCTACCACAAACTAGACACAAACCTACCACAAACCTACCACAAACTAGACACAAACCTACCACAAACTAGACACAAACCTACCACAAACAAACCTACCACAAACTAGACACAAACCTACCACAAACAAACCTACCACAAACTAGACACAAACCTACCACAAACTAGACACAAACCTACTACAACCTAGACACAAACCTACCTCAAGTTCTTTGATGACTGGGTGATCATTGCAATCAGGTGGGAACAGAACCCGCATGCAGTACGTGCGATAATCCCAGAATGGAATGGAGCTGCCACCCGACAGATCGCTGGTTAACTCCGTCATGTCTGTTTGCAACTCAGCAAAAGCTAAACAACAAAAGTTCAACAATTTTTTTTATACAGATTACGAAGTTATTAAATCATTTGGACTGTTTTTAATAAGTTTCAGTAGTTCCACTAAAATTAAAATAACCATTCAAGACACATTTAAAAAAAAAAAAAAAAATTGTAATTCCAAGGGAGGTAACTATAAAACAACTAGTCATCATTTTTTAGAAAGTTAAATAAAGGGAAACAAATTATATTATTAAGTTGCTTAGTTATTCTAAAACAAATAGGCATAATTTTTAGAAAGTTAAATAAAGGGAAATAAATTATATTAGTAAGTTGCTTAGCTATTCTACAACTAACATTAAACATGGAATTTATCTTACCTTCTTTGCACTCATTTGCTACCCTGGATTCTAACTGGTCCATTTCTTTCCTCATCTTTTTCATCATGTCGTCATTACGTCTGAACCTGATCAGGCAGTAGATGCAGATCAACAGGAACAAGACGATCACCACACCCACACTACAGCCTATGGCAATTACTGCCTCCTCTGAGAGACCTTCTTGCTTGTCGTACTTCAGAATACCCAAATCATAGGTTAAATTTACACCTATCTGGACCTGTGGAAAAGAATTTAGTAGCCTTTAATCAGAAAAGACATCTAACTTTTAAAAAATATATTTAAAAACAAAAACAAATTGACTCACTTAATTCTTTTGGTTTAAGAATTAGTTTGGTCAGATAATTACCTTTCAATTTTAGGACCTAAACTAAAACAGTAAGCACACATATATCTCCAAACAACCAAGGTTAAGTACCCATTAAACCTGGATAGATTCGGAGAAGTAAATGACAAGTCACAGCTGGGTGGACCTAGGGATGTGGACCTACTACTGCTTTCTCTGGGAAATTCCAGACTACAAGGTTCATTATATTGTTTGGATTCTAGGTTTTATGATATTAAGGCACCAATTTGCTATTTTTTGTTCACTGGCATTAATACAGGAGTTGCCTTAGAAACTCATAATTAAATTGATTAATTAAAGACCCAGACCCATTTTTAGAGCATTTTTCTAGAACTTACTGAAACCCAGAACTACTTTCAAGAACCTCAAACTCGAGATGTTCTAGAACTTACTGAAACCCATCACTACTTTCAAGAACCTCAAACTCGAGATGTTCTAGAACTTACTGAAACCTATCACTACTTTCAAGCACCTCAAACTCGAGATGTTCTAGAACTTACTGAAACCCATCACTACTTTCAAGACCCTCAAACTCGAGATGTTCTAGAACTTACTGAAACCCATCACTACTTTCAAGACCCTCAAACTCGAGATGTTCTAGAACTTACTGAAACCCATCACTACTTTCAAGAACCTCAAACTCGAGATGTTCTAGAACTTACTGAAACCCATCACTACTTTCAAGACCCTCAAACTCGAGATGTTCTAGAACTTACTGAAACCCATCACTACTTTCAAGACCCTCAAACTCGAGATGTTCTAGAACTTACTGAAACCCATCACTACTTTCAAGACCCTCAAACTCGAGATGTTCTAGAACTTACCGAGACTTCAGGGTACTCGCTGCCACTCCTGGATGCTGGCTGAGTGAGGGGGGGCTTACAAGTGATCATCTGGTTGCTGATGGCGATGCCAGTACAATTCTCCTTGCCAATGCTCACAATAATGTCATAAGGCTTCAGGGCTGACAGACTCTCACCCTGGGGAAGAGAGGGTTAATATTGTCAGACTTGGCGCTAATCTCACCTTGGGGAAGAGAGGGTTAATATTGCCGACCTGGTGCTAACATAGTGGTAAACTTAAAAAAGTATTTCTGGTTTGTTTAAGATAAGAATTTATTATGTCAGACTAAAGCATTGTGATAAAAAATTTAAACAATGTTCATTTTTTGTGTGTTGGTAACATAAAATTATGTCCAGCTTGATGCAAACTTCATCATTTTAGGTAGACAGCAGTTTGTTAACCAAAAGCTTTTCATGATCTATAACACAATCCTTTACAATCATTTCCTAAAATTTACAATTGCTTAAAATATGTTTGCCATATTCAATTTACTATCATCTTGACAGCCTGATGTAAGTTCCCCCCTCCAAAGTTTATATTGTTTTAAAAGCATTTGTCCTAATCCATTTACCACAATCATGACCGTGTGATGTATTTCCCCTGGATTTGATATTTGCTTCAAATAACTTAACCATATTCCAATTAACAAACAGAGTTAATATTTGTTTCAAATAATTTTGCCCAAGCCCACTTACAATAATCACCAAGATCCCAAGCCCACTTACCATAATCATGAAGATCTCAATCCCAAGCCCACTTACCATTATCATTAACAAACAGAGTTAATATTTGTTTCAAATAATTTTGCCCAAGCCCACTTGCCATAATCACCAAGATCCCAAGCCCACTTACCATAATCATGAAGATCTTAATCCCAAGCCCACTTGCCATAATCATGAATCATGAAGATCATGAATCATGAAGATCCCAAGCCCACTTACCATAATCATGAAGATCCCAAGCCCACTTACCATTATCATGAAGATCTCAAGACTTGGCTTGTGCACCTTCTCACCATCTGTAAAGGTCTCAATCTTTGGGTCAGGGAACACCTTGAGTACATCAGGCAGCCTCTCCAGGTACTTGACATTGTCCATCTTGAAGCCAATGTGCACATCCACGCTGTTCTCTGTAGTCTGGCTCAGGCCGGAGATGGTTGGGGTGATGCAAGTCAGGTTGGTCTTCAAGATGTTGGTGCAATTCTGTTCAAACAAACATTTTTTTATCTCATTTTTGTCATGTTCAAAGTGTAAACCCAAAAATTAGTTCTTATCTTGGTTATATGTATTTGCATAAATAAAATTTTTTTATACAATTTTGTAAAAAAAAATAATAATGAAGGCATTAAATCAGTAAATCAATAAGCAGAAAGTCAAACCCTGAAACTTACCCCATAATAAGGTATGTTCTCACCCAATAATAGGGTATGTTCTCACTTACCACATAATGTGTGTTCTCACTTACCCCATAATAAGGTATGTTCTCACCCAATAATAGGGTATGTTCTCACTTACCCAATAATAAGGTGTGTTCTCACTTGCCCAATAATAGGGTATGTTCACACTTACCCCATAATAAGGTGTGTTCTCACTTACCCCATATTAAGGTATGTTCTCACTTACCCCATATTAAGGTGTGTTCTTACTAACCCCATAATAAGGTATGTTCTCACTTACCCCATAATAAGGTGTATTCTCACTTACCCCATATTAAGGTATGTTCTCACTTACCCCATAATAAGGTGTATTCTCACTTACCCCATATTAAGGTGTATTCTCACTTACCCCATATTAAGGTGTGTTCTCACTCACCACATAATAAGGTGTGTTCTCACTTACCCCATATTAAGGTGTATTCTCACTTACCCCATATTAAGGTGTGTTCTCACTCACCACATAATAAGGTGTGTTCTCACTTACCCCATAATAAGGTATGTTCTCACTTACCCCATAATAAGGTGTATTCTCACTTACCCCATATTAAGGTATGTTCTCACTTACCCCATAATAAGGTGTATTCTCACTTACCCCATATTAAGGTATGTTCTCACTTACCCCATAATAAGGTATGTTCTCACTTACCCCATAATAAGGTGTGTTCTCACTTACCCCATAATAAGGTGTGTTCTCACTTACCCCATAATAAGGTGTGTTGTTGTACCACAGAATGACAGCTGGGGACTGGATACTGTTGAGATTGTCTCCCGAAACATTGATCTGTAACCCTCCACTAGAAAATAAAAGACAGTTACGCAACTATTAATTTACGTTTTAAATTTAAATCCATATAATACATTAATTTTCTAAAAAATTGTTTTTTGATTTAAACTACTTCCGACTGTAAATTTTTCTTAAAGATTAATAATTACAAACCTTAAAAAGAGATATATCATCCTTCAATTATAAATTAAATTACTACGTTATATTGCTTTTAATACACAAAATACAATGCCGTTTAACCATAAATAAGAAAAATGTGAAAGACAAACTACCTCCGTATGATTTCAGTCCTTGAGAACCAGGTGATATTGGGGTTCTGGACATATTCAAACTTGGTTCCGCTTTTTTTATTGAAGTTGTCAATGATCAGGTGGACCTGGACAGACTTGTTTCCTCCGGCTGGCAATACAGCTGATGGTGTCGTGCAGGTCAAGGCCGTTGAACTCAAACTAACAACAGGATAACGGGTTAGGTGAAGCAATGCTAAAACAATTTTCTAAATAAACATCAAAGTGTGGTAATGTTTTACAGAGAGGGAAATCAGTCAAGGAAAACAGTGCAGCATTCAGTCCCATGAAATAAAGGGTGAAACTAGTGATTGGGTTGTGTCTGTGATGTCAGTTATTGGGCTATGGCAGTGATTGGGCTATGTTAGTGATTGTGCTATGTTAGTAATTGGGCTATAGCATATTGGGCTATGACAGTGATTGAGCTATAAAATATTGGCCTATGGTAGTGATTGGGCTATGGTATTGAATAGACTGGTTGTGTTTGGGCTATAGCAGATGGGGCTATCTCTGTGATTGGGCTATCTCTATGATTGGGCTATCTCTATGATTGGGCTATCTCTGTGATTGGGCTATCTCTGTGATTGAGCTATCTCTGTGATTGGGCTATCTCTGTGATTGGGCTATCTCCGTGATTGAGCTATCTCTGTGATTGGGCTCTCTCTGAGATTGGGCTATCTCTGTGATTGGGCTATCTCTGTGATTGGGCTATCTCTGTGATTGGGGTATGACAGTGCTTTGGCCATGGCAGAGACATGGCTACAGTACAGCGAGGCCTACCTGACAGGGTTTGAGCAGATACAGAGACAGGGCTACAGTACAGCGAGGCCTACCTGACAGGGTTTGGGCCATGGCAGAGACATGGCTACAGTACAGCGAGGCCTACCTGACAGGGTTTGAGCAGATACAGAGACAGAGCTACAGCACAGAATGGCCTACCTGACAGGGTTGGAGCAGATACTCTGGCCCAGCTCTACAGTGACATTTGAGCCAGAGTCCAGATGTTCCCCCACAAGGGTCAGAGTGGTTCCACCTGCAGCAGGACCCAACGTGGGGACAATTTTAGACAAGACTGGAACCTGAAAATAGCAAGCTTGCGTTGGATCAAATCTTCAATAAAATCAAACAAAGGTAAAAAAAAAATCCTTTTGGCGCCATTAATTAGGCAAGGACATGAAAAAAATTGGTTTGGAAATAATTTAAACAACATAAAAAAGGAAAAAAAAGTGAATTAAAGTCTTCTGAATGTATCTGATAAGTATCACTAGGTCTATAAGGCACTTAAAAAAACTGATAAAAGAATTTAAAAAACTATTAACCTTGATCATTTATGTTTGTCATTATGACTTTTCTGTGTTGTTAAAATTATATACGCAACAAGTGCCAAAGCTAAAACAAACTAGTAAAAAAAAATTATTAACTCACCACATAAGAAAAGGTAGAAACGGACTTGGCAGAGAGCTCCGAGCCAGAGCCTATAAAGACTTCCAGTGGCGCATTCATCACAACATTGGATGATGCTGTTCTACAGTGAATGCTGGTCAGAGGACAGAAACAAAAATATCATTACACTGACAGCTGTGTCAAGCTATCAATCACACACAACTATATCTATCTACAGTTTTAAATATATGTAGGCAACACAGGTAAAGTTCCCCTTCCGAACCTGATGGTCTATGGGGCAAGAGGGAGGTAGAGTTCACCTGTATCTGTGACCTTGGGATAGTGTGGTCAGCACTATGTCCAGCCGCCTTTACTTTCCCTAATGTGAGTTAGTGTGGTCAGCACTATTTCCAGCCGCCTTTACTTTCCCTAATGTGAGTTAGTGTGGTCAGCACTATGCCCAGCCGCCTTTACTTTCCCTAATGTGAGTTAGTGTGGTCAGCACTATGCCCAGCCGCCTTTACCTTCCCTAATGTGAGTTAGTGTGGTCAGCACTATGCCCAGCCGCCTTTACCTTCCCTAATGTGAGTTAATGTGGTCAGCACTATGCCCAGCCACCTTTACTTTCCCTAACGTGCGTTATGTACCCATTAGAGCAGGGACGGTCTACTGATTTGAACTCAACACGTATGGGTTAGCAGTCTTGCTCTCTAACGCTAAGCCACTCATCAAGCAATCATTCATTCACAGCTATATATATCTATAGTTTTAAATATATCTAGGCAACGCAGGTGGGAGTCCAAAATTTCATCAAGTTTAAAATAAAAGTTTCTATATAAAACCAGTAACAGCTGAAATTTGTTATAGTTACCTGTTTGGCGCTTTGAAATGCTCAATTGTACATGGCACAGGGCCGACCCTGACCCTGACCCCCTGACTGCCGATGCCGAGGTTCTGGCCATCTATTTCTATCAAAGTTCCTCCATTGATTGGTCCAGCAGTGGGATGAAACTGGAGGAAAATATTACAAACAAATTTTAAGAAAAAACAACAAGACGTTTTAGCAAAGCCAATACTCTAATTATGTTTTCTGTCAACTAACCAAGTTGACAATAAAAATCCTTATTCTCAGAATGCTTTAATGTCAAATGAGTGTTGTAAGAAGATTTTAAACTAATTAAACTGCTAAAACCTCTGCTAGAGTCAGAGTTAGGATAGCTGTTATGACAATCGAAGAAGGATCTCGTCTTAGAAGTGTTATATTCTTAGCAGTATTATAATCTTAGAAGTGGTACAATCACAGCAGTATTACAATCTTAGAAGTGTTAAAATATTACAATCATAGAAGTATTACAATCTTTGAAGTATCATAGTTTTAAAGGTATGCAAACTTAAACCTTTAAAGTATTATAATGTTTGCAATATTACAAAATTTACAGAACTAAGATATTGTCATTGAAGCATTAACTCTTTTCAAGTATTACAATCGCTGAAGTCTGGTACTTTTAGCAGTATGACAATTGTTATAGAGCCACTACCTCAAAAGACTACATAAACATACCGCTGTTATCTTGGGGTCGGTGCACACTGTTCCGTGTTGGATGTAATCCTTGACGTTCTTGCAGAAATCCTGGGCCACGCAGTTGCTGTTGTTGCACCATCCACAGCCAAACTTGGTGTCAATGGTCAGACACTCTCCGCAAGTGCTGGCCATGACGCTACATTTGTACACCAGAACTAATTTAAAAAAAAGGTTCAAACCGGCATTAACTTATTGTATAAGAAATATCTGAAGTTTTTTTTGTTTTGTTTTACAAAATAGATGTGATTCCTAATAGGGCTGGTAAGTAGGTCACCAACCAGTTCTACGGCTCAATAAAACCTGCATGAGCCATAGAACTGTTTGGTGACCTACTTACCAGTCCTATTATCACTGTATAGGAATATCGTTGTAGAGTATTGACCATAAAACTTATGAAGATTAAATGTAAAAATCGTGTATGTACTATAAAACTGACCTGCTAAGCTCTGCTGGTTGTCCAGCTTCCTCCCATTGACCCCCCAGATGATGTTGAACTTGACCTTCTGCTCCTGCATGGGCCTGATGTAGCTGAACTGTTGATACAAAGGTCAAGGTCATTTCTCAGTGGTTGGTTGGAGATGATGTTCATCTAATTTTTGGTGGTTTGTGTAATGACTCACTCAATGTCTTACACTTATCATGACTACTGTATTCTTGTATTGTCTTTTTAATAATATTTAACACAAAGTTTGTGTCTTATTTTCTGAAGTTGAAATGTGGTGGAAAGCCTTAGATTAGCCAGGTACCATTTATTAAAAAAGTGAGAAGATTATGTAACTACAGATTTAAACAACCAGGTACATGTAAAAAAACAAAACGTAGAAATATTTTCTCCATAAATACCTGTAGGGCGTCACAGGTTATGTTGTAAACATTGTCACCGTCCCTGCTCTTCACGTATGTCGCAGGAACTGTGTGTTCAATCCCCTCATAATCATTCAAAAAATGGCACTGCAGGTTATCCAGCTGAAACTGTCGTAGTGACTCGCCCCTGACTGTGACAGGCTTGTATGTGCCAGCTGGGACTAGGATGTGGGCGCCGCCTCCGTAGTTCAGGAACCTGGGGCATTCCTTGTCTCCGATTTTAGTCGAGCTGAGAGACGTAGTGTTGGCCAGGTTCTGAGAGAAAAAAGTTCAAGTTTATAACATGCGGTAAAAGTATGTGGAATTGTGGGGTTGGATGGTAGGGAGTATGATGGTTAACCCTAGAGTTTTGAGTTTGAATCCAAGGTTTGTGTCAGTGTGATAATTTTGTCTGAGATAATTTGCCCAGATATATTTTGTCCTGAGATCTTTTGTCAATGATATCATTTGTCCTGAGATCATTTGACCATGCGATATTTTGTCTAAGATATTTTGTCGAGATATTTTGTCCAAGATACCATTGGTCCTGATAGGTTTTGTCCTGAGATCTTTTGTCAATGATATCATTTGTCAATTATATCATTTGTCCTGAGATAATTTTACCTGAGATCATTTGATTTTTGAGTCAGACAAAAAACTAACAGACATAATTGTGTACACAAATGAAAAAAGATTGAACAGAACTGATCAAACAAATGAAAGTTACCGCTTTAGATCCAATAATGTCCACTTGTCCTGGACAGTTCTGCTCATGGTTGTCCGTGCACACTTGGTCCTTGATACACCACCAGCATTTGAACTTACTGGACGAGCAGGATATACAGCTGCATGGGGGAGAGAATAAGTTGGTGAGCAGGAGATAAAGGGAGACAAAATAAGTTGGTGAGTAGGAGAGAAAGGGAGACAAAATAAGTTGGTGAGCAGGAGATAAAGGGAGACAAAATAAGTTGGTGAGCAGGAGATAAAGGGAGACAAAATAAGTTGGTGAGCAGGAGATAAAGGGAGACAAAATAAGTTGGTGAGCAGGAGATAAAGGGAGACAAAATAAGTTGGTGAGCAGGAGATAAAGGGAGAGAATAAGTTGGTGAGCAGGAGATAAAGGGAGAGAAATTAAGTTGGTGAGCAGGAGATAAAGGGAGACAAAATAAGTTGGTGAGCAGGAGATAAGGGGAGACAAAATAAGTTGGTGAGCAGGAGATAAAGGGAGACAAAATAAGTTGGTGAGCAGGAGATAAAGGGAGACAAAATAAGTTGGTGAGCAGGAGATAAAGGGAGACAAAATAAGTTGGTGAGCAGGAGATACAGCTGTAGGGAGAAAAAATAAGTTGGTGAGCAGGAGATAAAGGGAGACAAAATAAGTTGGTGAGCAGGAGATACAGCTGTAGGGAGAAAAAATAAGTTGGTGAGCAGGAGATAAAGGGAGACAAAATAAGTTGGTGAGCAGGAGATAAAGGGAGACAAAATAAGTTGGTGAGCAGGAGATAAAGAGAGACAAAATAAGTTGGTGAGCAGGAGATAAAGGGAGACAAAATAAGTTGGTGAGTAGGAGATAAAGGGAGACAAAATAAGTTGGTGAGCAGGAGATAAGGGGAGACAAAATAAGTTGGTGAGCAGGAGATACAGCTGTAGGGAGACAAAATAAGTTGGTGAGCAGGAGATAAAGAGAGACAAAATAAGTTGGTGAGCAGGAGATAAAGGGAGACAAAATAATTTGGTGAGTAGGAGATAAAGGGAGACAAAATAAGTTGGTGAGCAGGAGATAAAGGGAGACAACATAAGCTGGTGAGCAGGAGATAAAGGGAGACAAAATAAGTTGGTGAGCAGGAAAAAATAAAGACAAAATAAGTTGGTGAGCAGGAGATAAAGGGAGACAAAATAAGTTGGTGAGCAGGAGATAAAGGGAGACAAAATAAGTTGGTGAGCAGGAAAAAATAAAGACAAAATAAGTTGGTGAGCAGGAGATAAAGGGAGACAAAATAAGTTGGTGAGCAGGAGATAAAGGGAGACAAAATAAGTTGGTGAGCAGGAGATAAAGGGAGACAACATAAGCTGGTGAGCAGGAGATAAAGGGAGACAAAATAAGTTGGTGAGCAGGAGATACAGCTGTAGGGAGAAAAAATAAGTTGGTGAGCAGGAGATAAAGGGAGACAATAAGTTGAGTAGGAGATAAAGGGAGACAACATAAGCTGGTGAGCAGGAGATAAAGGGAGACAAAATAAGTTGGTGAGCAGGAAAAAAATAAAGACAAAATAAGTTGGTGAGCAGGAGATAAAGGGAGACAAAATAAGTTGGTGAGCAGGAGATAAAGGGAGACAAAATAAGTTGGTGAGCAGGAGATAAAGGGAGACAAAATAAGTTGGTGAGCAGGAGATAAAAGGAGACAAAATAAGTTGGTGAGCAGGAGATAAAGGGAGACAAAATAAGTTGGTGAGCAGGAGATAAAGGGAGACAACATAAGCTGGTGAGCAGGAGATAAGGGGAGACAAAATAAGTTGGTGAGCAGGAGATAAAGGGAGACAAAATAAGTTGGTGAGTAGGAGATAAAGGGAGACAAAATAAGTTGGTGAGCAGGAGATAAAGGGAGACAAAATAAGTTGGTGAGCAGGAGATAAAGGGAGACAAAATAAGTTGGTGAGTAGGAGATAAAGGGAGACAAAATAAGTTGGTGAGCAGGAGATAAGGGGAGACAAAATAAGTTGGTGAGCAGGAGATACAGCTGTAGGGAGAAAAAATAAGTTGGTGAGCAGGAGATAAAGGGAGACAAAATAAGTTGGTGAGCAGGAGATAAAGGGAGACAAAATAAGTTGGTGAGCAGGAGATAAAGAGAGACAAAATAAGTTGGTGAGCAGGAGATAAAGGGAGACAAAATAAGTTGGTGAGCAGGAGATAAGGGGAGACAAAATAAGTTGGTGGGCAGGAGATAAAGGGAGACAAAATAAGTTGGTGAGCAGGAGATAAAGGGAGACAAAATAATTTGGTGAGTAGGAGATAAAGGGAGACAAAATAAGTTGGTGAGCAGGAGATAAGGGGAGACAAAATAAGTTGGTGAGCAGGAGATAAAGGGAGACAAAATAAGTTGGTGAGTAGGAGATAAAGGGAGACAAAATAAGTTGGTGAGCAGGAGATAAAGGGAGACAAAATAAGTTGGTGAGCAGGAAAAAATAAAGACAAAATAAGTTGGTGAGCAGGAGATAAAGGGAGACAAAATAAGTTGGTGAGCAGGAGATAAAGGGAGACAAAATAAGTTGGTGAGCAGGAGATAAAAGGAGACAAAATAAGTTGGTGAGCAGGAGATAAAGGGAGACAAAATAAGTTGGTGAGCAGGAGATAAAGGGAGACAACATAAGCTGGTGAGCCGGAGATAAAGGGAGACAAAATAAGTTGGTGAGCAGGAGATAAAGGGAGACAAAATAAGTTGGTGAGCAGGAAAAAATAAAGACAAAATAAGTTGGTGAGCAGGAGATAAAGGGAGACAAAATAAGTTGGTGAGCAGGAGATAAAAGGAGACAAAATAAGTTGGTGAGCAGGAGATAAAGGGAGACAAAATAAGTTGGTGAGCAGGAGATAAAGGGAGACAACATAAGCTGGTGAGCCGGAGATAAAGGGAGACAAAATAAGTTGGTGAGCAGGAGATAAAGGGAGACAAAATAAGTTGGTGAGTAGGAGATAAAGGGAGACAAAATAAGTTGGTGAGCAGGAGATAAGGGGAGACAAAATAAGTTGGTGAGCAGGAGATACAGCTGTAGGGAGAAAAAATAAGTTGGTGAGCAGGAGATAAAGGGAGACAAAATAAGTTGGTGAGCAGGAGATAAAGGGAGACAAAATAAGTTGGTGAGCAGGAGATAAAGAGAGACAAAATAAGTTGGTGAGCAGGAGATAAAGGGAGACAAAATAAGTTGGTGAGTAGGAGATAAAGGGAGACAAAATAAGTTGGTGAGCAGGAGATAAGGGGAGACAAAATAAGTTGGTGAGTAGGAGATAAAGGGAGACAAAATAAGTTGGTGAGCAGGAGATAAAGGGAGAGAAAATAAGTTGGTGAGTAGGAGATAAAGGGAGACAAAATAAGTTGGTGAGTAGGAGATAAAGGGAGACAAAATAAGTTGGTGAGCAGGAAAAAATAAAGACAAAATAAGTTGGTGAGCAGGAGATAAAGGGAGACAAAATAAGTTGGTGAGCAGGAAAAAATAAAGACAAAATAAGTTGGTGAGCAGGAGATAAAGGGAGACAAAATAAGTTGGTGAGCAGGAGATAAAGGGAGACAAAATAAGTTGGTGAGCAGGAGATAAAGGGAGACAAAATAAGTTGGTGAGCAGGAGATAAAGGGAGACAAAATAAGTTGGTGAGCAGGAGATAAAGGGAGAGAAAATAAGTTGGTGAGCAGGAGATAAAGGGAGACAAAATAAGTTGGTGAGCAGGAAAAATAAAGACAAAATAAGTTGGTGAGCAGGAGATAAAGGGAGACAAAATAAGTTGGTGAGCAGGAGATAAAGGGAGACAATAAAAATTGGTGAGCAGGAGATAAAGGGAGACAAAATACGTTGGTGAGCAGAAGATAAAGGGAGACAAAATAAGTTAGTGAGCAGGAGATACAGCTGTATGGGGGAGAGAATAAGTTGGTGAGCAGGAGATAAAGGGAGACAAAATAAGTTGGTGAGCAGGAGATAAAGGGAGACAAAATAAGTTGGTGAGCAGGAGATAAAGGGAGGCAAAATAAATAAGTTGGTGAGCAGGAGATAAAGGGAGACAAAATAAGTTGGTGAGTAGTTTATAAAGGGAGACAAAATAAGTTGGTGAGTAGTTGATAAAGGGAGACAAAATAAGTTGGTGAGTAGTTGATAAAGGGAGACAAAATAAGTTGGTGAGCAGGAGATAAAGGGAGACAAAATAAGTTGGTGAGCAGGAGATAAAGGGAGACAAAATAAGTTGAGTAGGAGATAAAGGGAGACAAAATAAGTTGGTGAGCAGGAGATAAAAGGAGACAAAATAAGTTGGTGAGCAGGAGATAAAGGGAGACAAAATAAGTTGGTGAGCAGGAGATAAAGGGAGACAACATAAGCTGGTGAGCCGGAGATAAAGGGAGACAAAATAAGTTGGTGAGCAGGAGATAAAGGGAGACAAAATAAGTTGGTGAGTAGGAGATAAAGGGAGACAAAATAAGTTGGTGAGCAGGAGATAAGGGGAGACAAAATAAGTTGGTGAGCAGGAGATACAGCTGTAGGGAGAAAAAATAAGTTGGTGAGCAGGAGATAAAGGGAGACAAAATAAGTTGGTGAGCAGGAGATAAAGGGAGACAAAATAAGTTGGTGAGCAGGAGATAAAGAGAGACAAAATAAGTTGGTGAGCAGGAGATAAAGGGAGACAAAATAAGTTGGTGAGCAGGAAAAATAAAGACAAAATAAGTTGGTGAGCAGGAGATAAAGGGAGACAAAATAAGTTGGTGAGCAGGAGATAAAGGGAGACAATAAAAATTGGTGAGCAGGAGATAAAGGGAGACAAAATACGTTGGTGAGCAGAAGATAAAGGGAGACAAAATAAGTTGGTGAGCAGGAGATAAAGGGAGACAAAATAAGTTAGTGAGCAGGAGATACAGCTGTATGGGGGAGAGAATAAGTTGGTGAGCAGGAGATAAAGGGAGACAAAATAAGTTGGTGAGCAGGAGATAAAGGGAGACAAAATAAGTTGGTGAGCAGGAGATAAAGGGAGGCAAAATAAGTTGGTGAGCAGGAGATAAAGGGAGACAAAATAAGTTGGTGAGTAGTTTATAAAGGGAGACAAAATAAGTTGGTGAGTAGTTGATAAAGGGAGACAAAATAAGTTGGTGAGTAGTTGATAAAGGGAGACAAAATAAGTTGGTGAGCAGGAGATAAAGGGAGACAAAATAAGTTGGTGAGCAGGAGATAAAGGGAGACAAAATAAGTTGGTGAGCAGAAGATAAAGGGAGACAAAATAAGTTGGTGAGCAGAAGATAAAGGGAGACAAAATAAGTTGGTGAGCAGGAGATAAAGGGAGACAAAATAAGTTAGTGAGCAGGAGATACAGCTGTATGGGGGAGAGAATAAGTTGGTGAGCAGGAGATAAAGGGAGACAAAATAAGTTGGTGAGCAGGAGATAAAGGGAGACAAAATAAGTTGGTGAGCAGGAGATAAAGGGAGGCAAAATAAGTTGGTGAGCAGGAGATAAAGGGAGACAAAATAAGTTGGTGAGTAGTTGATAAAGGGAGACAAAATAAGTTGGTGAGTAGTTGATAAAAGGAGACAAAATAAGTTAGTGAGTAGTTGATAAAGGGAGACAAAATAAGTTGGTGAGCAGGAGATAAAGGGAGACAAAATAAGTTGGTGAGCAGGAGATAAAGGGAGACAAAATAAGTTGGTGAGCAGGAGATAAATGGAGACAAAATAAGTTGGTGAGCAGGAGATAAAGGGAGAGAAAATAAGTTTGTGAGCAGGAGATAAAGGGAGACAAAATAAGTTGGTGAGCAAGAGAGAAAGGGAGAGAAAATAAGTTGGTGAGCAGGAGATAAAGGGAGACAAAATAAGTTGGTGAGCAGGAGATAAAGGGAGACAATGTCTTATGTTTGATGATAGAACAGTTGAAAAAGACGATGACTTACGATTGATGAGTTGAACAGTTGAAGAAAGTAACATTGGCAGTGACAATGTCCTGGCCATTCATCTTCAGTGAAAGAGACATGGCCATGGATTCTGAAAAATAAGTTATGACTATGTAAAGGGGTGTTGTGTTGTAAATCCAAATCCCACTCTGTATGCATATATGAAACATATGTATGGATATCATCTCTATCTGTCTGCCGTCTTCCATTCCTTCTTAGTTCTATCACTCTTCTTCTTGATATATATATATATATATATATATATATATATATATATATATATATATATATATATATATATATATATATATATATATATATATAATAGAATCCTCAATTAGCTAATTTAAAAACTTGCAGCATGTATAACAACCTTTAACTTCAGGAATCTTAGGTAGCTTGTTGGGATCAGGGGTCAAACACTGGAAGTTGATGCCTGAGGCGGAGGCGTCGGTCTGGACCGTGACGGTGGGGGTGCCGGTCAGAGAGCTGAAGACACAGGTGTACTTGAGGTTGCTGTGACTAGGTGGGTCATGAATCTCCAGCGATACCTGTATATATGGGACAACAGGGAGGTAATTATTTTTAAAAATTAAGAAAATTCTTGAGATGTAGGAAAGTGCTGTTCTCCAGCCAACTTCAATTTTTTACCTATTTAGTTATTTCTTTGCTTTGTTATTTATATCATTCAAGTGTATTAAAGCACATTGCGTTTTCACCAATAACTATTTTATAAATTATTTTTCTCAAACAAGTATAACATTAAAAATATATAGGCTAGTAGTAAATAAAATGCAGTAAGCAATATCACAATAGTAAATGTTATGGTAATAAAAAATATTATTAAACCTAAGGTTTTTATCAACATACATGATTCAATTAAATTATAAATCAAGAAATTTTGACAAATTTGTCTAGCTATGTTAAGAAAAAAAATTTGACCAAGGCTCTTTATCAGTAGAGTGATTTTTACCTAATTAGATTGATTTTAAAAAAATTACTTTTGGGTTAGGTAGTATTGTATTCTATAAAATAAAAACTTACAAGTCTTTCTCTATCCAGGTGTATTTGGTCGGGTAAGATCTTGTGCAGTTTGGGGCACTTGAGTGTGTCATACGAGTCCCATTTACCTGAGTTCTCCAGGTTTGTACAGTTGGATTTTGTTGTACACCTGTCAGACAAATTAAGACTTTTTTAAAAAAAATGTAATTAGGAATTAACATTAAATGCACCTAGTAGATACTGTGAAAAAATGTAAAAGAGTTTAAACTAGAATTATATAATACAATTTTACGAAACCCGGCAATTTTGATTTCTTTTTTAAAGTTGTGCGGATAAAGGGAAAAAACCTTAAAATATTACATGTTTCTTTGCTTACTTCCCTTATGTTAAAGATTATTTTTCCATACGGTTAAAAAAATCTGAGGGGAAAGATGTTGATTTAAAGAACGGTTGATACCCATACGTAGATGGTTGGAGCCAACTATATCTAGACCAGAACATCTAAAGGTTGCAACCAACCACATCTAGACCAGAACATCTGAAGGTTGGAACCAACCACATCTAGACCAGAACATCTAAAGGTTGCAACCAACCACATCTAGACCAGAACATCTGAAGGTTGGAACCAACCACATCTAGACCAGAACATCTAAAGGTTGCAACCAACCACATCTAGACCAGAACATCTGAAGGTTGGAGCCAACCATATCTAGACTAGAACAACTGATGGTTGGAGCCAACCACATCTAGACTAGAACATCTGAGGGTTGGAGCCAACCACATCTAGACCAGAACATCTGAAGGTTGGAACCAACCACATCTAGACCAGAACATCTGAAGGTTGGAACCAACCATATCTAGAAAAGTACATCTGAAGGTTGGAGCCAACCACATCTAGACTAGAAGATCTGATGGTTAGAGCCAACCCCTTACACCAACCCCATCACCTGGCATCACCCCCCCCCCCAACATACCGAACCCTACCGGGCACCTCAACACAAACCCAACCCTCATGGGAACGATTTCACGACCGTTAGGGGCCAATTACTCGGACTATTTTCATTGGTTGGGGGCAAACACGGGATGTATGTTTTGTTTACACTCATAGATTTTACCCAGAATGCTTTGCCAAATAGTCCGAGTATGCTTTCCCTTCTCGCCAAGCTCTCGTCCACAAAGGGCAAACGCGTGAACAACGAGGGGAATGTCTCGCTGGGTAGCGACCACGTGACTCCAGCTACCATGCGCAGTCGCGTACACTCAAACCATCTTTGACCTCGTTCACCCCTTTTCCCCTATATCCCCCTACGCAGCCTAGTAAAATCTATTTCAATATCCTAAAAATTCGAGCATTAATAGATGCTATTTTACTCATACAAAACCAGATCCTGTTACATCCAAGCAAATAATGAACGAGGTTTTGTAACGCAAATTGATACCATTTCCATCAACCCTCGACATCAGGGGAAAAGGGGAGTGGGAGGGGGAAGCTGCACAATTTCCAAATTATTTCCCCTTTATGTTATTATCTCCCTTACATTTTTCTATTTCCGTTTGAAAATTACTTTTGGTATTTGGTGAAAGAGTTGACGATTTCTCTGCCACAATAATCCACATTTCGTCCTTTCTCGGTCAGTCGTTTGTATGAATATTACTTTAGTAGAGTTTCTATGGGGATCAATGCAGCTTCTTAATTAATTAAGAATGAGATGGGGACTTTGAAGATCTATAAAAAGATCGAACTGGCGCAAATGAGTCACAGAAAAAGATAAGTAACCTACAGATATAGTGAGAATAAACAGCTGTAATAAGTCACTATATAGGGGTGATCGTGATATCAAGGCAAGACTTTTTTCTCTCTTAAACTCACGTTTGTAGGCGTGATTTTGAGTTAACAAAGTATAATCGAGAATCTGACACATTTTTTTTTCAGCATAACGAAAAAACTGATTGTTTGGTCAATCAATTTAAAAAATTTAAAAAAAAAATTAAAAGAAAATAAAGTAAAAAGGTACTGTGCAACTAGCTCTCTAAAGAGTACAACTTTAAAAAAATATGCTCTTGATATGAAATGAAAAATAAAAGTTCTTTTTCTTTTATAAGAAAAAGAAAAGAAAAAAAAAACAACAGATAACACATTTAATGTTTTCAAAAAAAATAGGTTAAAATATTTTAAACGCTTTACCAGGCAAGCCTGGTTATAAAAAATCTGGCTTTATTTTTTTCGGTCAAATAAATGCAGCTGGCACAATTTCTTGTGCGGGGAATAAGTAAAGGTGCGGTCGGTTGTGTGGTGGTGGTAGTGGGGGGGGGGGAGAATGGGGAGGGGTGTGAGAAGAAGAATGTGAAGCTACAGACAATTTACGATGGCAGAGTCCAGTATCTACAACTAGACTACACGCAAGATAACAAAGTACGTTATTTATTCTTCTGGTAAACTAGACATGAGGGGAGTTAAGATTGGGTATAAAAGAGGACATTATTTATTTTCTACAAGTTGGGTATGAAGGGGTTAAAATAAACTATTTTAAAATTTATTGTTGTTCCTAACAATTTTCTCACTAATCTGTTAAGGTATTTGTTCCGATAAAGGCGTACAGGGCTCAGTGTAAAACATGGAAGCATTATGAGATAAAAAAAATAATAAAGGGCCCCGGAAAGAAACAATTCAAAATGGAGGCCTAAGACGTCAACCTACGATCTTTTAGCGGTTAAAAAACTCGCATCGATGCAAGCGGTAGTTAAATCTACTTAATGGAAAACCTTGGTTCTGATAGGATTAACAATTTTCATGGTTCTGATAGGGTTAACATTTTCATGGTTCTGCTAGGGTTAACATTTTCATGGTTCTGCTAGGGTTAACATTTTCATGGTTCTGCTAGGGTTAACATTTTCATGGTTCTGCTAGGGTTAACATTTTCATGGTTCTGCTAGGGTTAACATTTTCATGGTTCTGCTAGGGTTAACATTTTCATGGTTCTGCTAGGGTTAACATTTTCATGGTTCTGCTAGGGTTAACATTTTCATGGTTCTGCTAGGGTTAAAATTTTCATGGTTCTGCTAGGGTTAACATTTTCATGGTTCTGCTAAGGTTAACGTTTTCATGGCCAGGAGTTAGGATCAAGACATCAAAGACTTGACAAAGGGAGACGATCGTGGAGCGTAAGGGGAGAGAATCTGGTGCTATGAGATAGTTCGTCAGCTGTATTTTTGAGGCGATCGAAGTACAAACTGGTAGAGGAGGGGGGAGGGGGGAGTGAACATTTTAAGTATATATTTTTGTTTACACTCTCAAGACAATAAATGTATTAGTTGTACTAAAGGTAAAGAAGAAACATTTCTAAAGTACTAGTATCGTAATTTAGATTCATGCCCAGACAAATAATCACTTTTGTATGTTCCTAGTGAACTCGCGCCGACCGGTTGGGTTTAAAGGTGAAACCCACGGATAGTTTCATGACAACAAAACATAACAGTGGACAGCGTGAAGTCATCGTAGGACATGACTTCATCTAACTCAGGACGGTCAGATCTCAATTTGGATAGCCGGACGCCACTAGGCCCAGAATAGCCATACCTCACCTCAGGATAGACATGCCACACCTAACAAGAGAGCCAGACCCCACTTCAGGATAGACGACCCTCAAATACGGACAGCCATACCATACCTCAGGATAGCTAGACCTCAGCAAAGTCAGGATAACCATACTTCACCTTAAGACAGCTATACCCCACCTCAGGACAGCTATACCCCACCTTAAGACAGCTATACCCCACCTTAAGACAGCTATACCCCACCTCAGGACAGCTATACCCCACCTTAAGACAGCTATACCCCACCTCAGGACAGCTATACCCCACCTCAGGACAGCTATACCCCACATCAGGACAGCTATACCCCACCTTAAGACAGCTATACCCCACCTCAGGACAGCTATACCCCACCTTAAGACAGCTATACCATACCTCAGGACAGCTATACCCCACCTTAAGACAGCTATACCCCACCTTAAGACAGCTATACCCCACCTCAGGACAGCTATACCCCACCTTAAGAGCTATACCCCACCTTAAGACAGCTATACCCCACCTCAGGACAGCTATACCCCACCTTAAGACAGCTATACCCCACCTCAGGACAGCTATACCCCACATCAGGACAGCCATACCCCACCTCAGGACAGCTATACCCCACCTTAAGACAGCTATACCCCACCTTAAGACAGCTATACCCCACCTCAGGACAGCTATACCCCACATCAGGACAGCTATACCCCACCTTAAGACAGCTATACCCCACCTTAAGACAGCTATACCCCACCTCAGGACAGCCATACCCCACATCAGGACAGCTATACCCCACCTTAAGACAGCTATACCCCACCTTAAGACAGCTATACCCCACCTCAGGACAGCTATACCCCACCTTAAGACAGCTATACCCCACCTCAGGACAGCTATACCCCACCTTAAGACAGCTATACCCCACCTCAGGACAGCTATACCCCACCTTAAGACAGCTATACCCCACCTTAAGACAGCTATACCCCACCTTAAGACAGCTATACCCCACCTCAGGACAGCTATACCCCACATCAGGACAGCTATACCCCACCTCAGGACAGCTATACCCCACCTCAGGACAGCCATACCCCACATCAGGACAGCCATACCCCACATCAGGACAGCTATACCCCACCTTAAGACAGCTATACCCCACCTCAGGACAGCTATACCCCACCTCAGGACAGCCATACCCCACATCAGGACAGCCATACCCCACATCAGGACAGCCATACCCCACATCAGGACAGCCATACCCCACATCAGGACAGCTATACCCCACCTTAAGACAGCTATACCCCACCTCAGGACAGCTATACCCCACCTTAAGACAGCTATACCCCACATCAGGACAGCTATACCCCACCTTAAGACAGCTATACCCCACCTCAGGACAGCTATACCCCACCTTAAGACAGCTATACCCCACCTTAAGACAGCTATACCCCACCTTAAGACAGCTATACCCCACCTTAAGACAGCTATACCCCACCTTAAGACAGCTATACCCCACCTCAGGACAGCCATACCCCACATCAGGACAGCCATACTCCACCATAGAATAGCCATACCCCACCCAACATTATAGACGATCACCTTCCCACCACCTGGGAATGTTTGCCGTTAACAATGAAAAAGATGGCGAGCAGCCCCCCATGGGCCTGGCAAATGTCTGCAGGCAGTCCCCCGGGCACGGTCTTCGCCTCAGCAGTAATCACTAGCAGACGACGGAAATTTCGTGTGGGATGAGGGCCAAATATCTGGCTAAAAGCGAGAAGATTTTTAACCTTTGTACATCCTACTAAAAGATAAATAAAATATTTGACTTCCCCCGTAAGCCCAATAGTTTACAGAAGTTTACTTAGTACAAAAGTTCAAAGTTCGCAATGATAACTTGCTGGGCAATTTGTACAAGATACAAATATTGTTATAAATACTGCAAATACGAAATCATGTTTCTTAACTGTGCTCGAGCAGATGAGGCTCGTTAGCTGGGGACAGCCACTCTTCTAGGAGAGAAACTCCTAATTCAAACAACTGCTGCCTTGTAGTTTGTTCTTGGTTGGACAAAGGCTATGGAAGCAAATCCAAAAAGAAAATTAGGTTGAAATCGGAGTCAATGGCCTCAATGGCGCATAACCAGTTGACACGTATACTTAATTGTGTTGGAGGGGATCCCTTCCAACACTAAAAATTAAGAACGAATAAGAATAACTGTGCTCTAGGTTTCAAATTTAAAGTGCAAAGACGTAAGGCCAGCATTAATACACAGAAGTGAGTCAGGTCAGGGTGCCACCCAAGTAATAATAAAGTACAATGTCCATGTCGTATTGAACAAACGAAAACAGAAACGCGGTGTTATTACATTTAAACATTGAAGGCGGTATTCTCTGCTTCCTTGTTTTTTCCCTACACTGAATCAGTATTTGAAAAAAACCCACCGAAAGATTAACCGCATGAAAATCGTTTTCCTATGGAGCTAATCCCACGGACAATCAGCCGGACGCCGGTTTAATTAAACCACAGCAAAGTCCTGACACCGACCCTGCGTCCAGAGCCCGACCCCTGACACTGCAGCCCGCGCATCAAGATTCAGAGAGGATGGTCAGCAGATCACGTGACCTGCCACCCCCTCCCCCCAAATGCCGAGCCTCCTGCCAGTCAAACTTGGAGCCACTTGTTGCAAGTATGACATACAAGTATGACATACAAGTATGACATACAAGTGTAACATACAAGTAGGACATACAAGTATGACATACAAGTATGACATACAAGTTTGACATACAAGTTTGACATACAAGTATGACATACAAGTATGACATACAAGTATGGCATACAAGTATGGCATACAAGTATGGCATACAAGTACCATATACAAGTATGACATACAAGAGCCGAAGCTTAACTCCCTCCATTCAAATTTCCGACAGTCGGTTTTCACTCGTCAGATATAAATTGGTTCGGGTATGATTTTTCGTGGCCAAACAGCATATACAATATTATATTTCTAAAAATACAATATGACAGCTCTCTTTCAATTAAAAAAAAAAGTTCAATGAGATTATTCCAAGGGAGGTAAATCGCAATGAAAACCTAAATGTTAAAATTTTTCGCTTAATGTTTATCATCTGCTGCATATCTCACACAAAGTTTACATCTCAAATATAGATCATCATCTACTCTGACGAAGTTCGAGTGCCTATACCGTTGAGTATATAAATGTCCATGTATTTGTTTTCATACAAGATAACGTCACGTGACTCAATCTGATTCGGGTCGCGCGGGTTAGCTGGGCTTAAAGCCACCAGCTTAAAAAAAAAGTAAGCCAGCCAGTGTGTATTTATTTAGGCCAACCTGTAGCGAGAAACGTCGAGCCCTCGCCCGTGAGTCATGCTGACCCCCAAGGTCAGTGCCGTAAAACTAGATACAAATCAGCATCTAGCAAATCTGCATGGGCCACAACTCCGCGAGGGGAGAAGTACGAGTTGTCTGCCCTTCAAGTGGATGAGATGGCGCATTAGGGCGTCTAAGTTGGAGGGGAGTGTGGAATTGGAAAGGGGTAGGTAATAGTAGCGGGGAGTTGGAGGGATGGGGAGTGTGGAATTGGAAAGGGTAGGTAATTGTTGAGGGGAGTTGGAGGGATGGGGAGTGTGGAATTGGAAAAGGGGTAGGTAATTGTTGAGGGGAGTGGATGAGAGGGTGGAAAAATTATTTATACTCAACTAAATAACATCAGGGGACATAAGCGAGCGTGGGGATGAGAAAACGTGGACTGATTAAAAATGGAGGGGACCCACGCGATGGGGATCACAAAAGGCCGATGTGATCGATATCATATGATATTCAATCGCTCCCCCCCCCCTCCCGGGGGAGCAAAAGCACACACCCCATTGGTCTCCGTTTTCACATCTACCAATCGGCCTTGACTTTCCTGGGCCTAAATTTCTCTAGCACTAGACTCCGCACGTGGTGGAAGTAATAACAAAATAATTTTTTACTGCACGTAGATTTAGAGGTAGCACCAGCTCCTCCTTACCCCCACCACTTCACCCTATTTAAGCCCAAACTTCGAAATCGAGGCTAGAGAGAGAGAGAGAGAGAGAGGGGGGGGGGGGGGGGGGAACGGGAATTAATGTATAGAAAACAAACCGTATCAATTGCCAAACCAAGGCTATGATTCATACATTGATTTTTATCACCGCAAAAAAAAAAAATATAATCGTATTCATTGTTGGTTCTTGTTAGAACCCATCACGATCAGAGGTTTCCAGAATTTTCCCCAACACACACCGGTTTTTGAGATAACATTACAGATTATCAAACTGTTTACACAGGATGGGGGGTGGGAAATGGAGGGAGGGGGTTTTTGCCAAGTTCGGGCATCCAGGGTGCAACAATTAACGGTAGGGATGAATATAAACACAAAATTAAGTTGAGGGTGTGGATGGGGGGGGGGGGGAGTAGGGAGGCGTTGACCAGGTCACTTGAATAGAAGATCGGGCTTACAACTAACCCCTCATGTCACAATGACCTGATCTCTAGGCTGGGTTCAACAATGATGGATGGAAGCTGTTTTTTGACGATCTATTGATGATGATAAATCACTTGCATTTCTATCCATATGGAGCATGTATATATATATATATATATATATATATATATATATATATATATATATATATATATATAGTGTGTGTGTGTTAATAGAGCTGGATGTCGTGGCGGGAGGCCATATTAATGGCCTATGCAAAATTAAGAGGCTGATATCAAACCGTCAAACGGCAGAGAATGTCAATGTTTTTCCTCGTGTTCAGCCCGGGATTAACAGCCAGTGTTGATGAGGTTGGATGAGGTAGGGTGTTGAGGTAGGTCAATGTGGTGGTGGCGGGCGATAATCCCGACGGTCTGCGACCAAAGGGAGACAAAAACTGACGCTGTTAAAAAAAACCGGAAACTATCGGGCTGTCACGGCGCCATCTTGGACTTTGTTGTGTTTATTTTTAAATTATGACCTTGACCTATAAACAACTTCCAGAGATTTGAATATTGTTTTTTATTTTTAACTTAACTCTCTTAAAATAATGCTTATAATTTCTTATGTTTAGACATACAGCAATAAGCACTCTTAACGTTTAAAGCTAGGTCGATCATATAGTCTTATATCATTTAATAGATATACACGCAACAGATATTCGTCTTAATTGTATAATAACAGATAATTCTTAAAGAGCCACATTATGTAACTTTATCAATCTTTGCCCCGTCCCTCCTTAATTTGTTGGAAGCTAATTAAATACCAAGCATGCAGCGAAATCTAATACAAAGTAAAGGAACCAATTAAAAATATCTCAAAAAATTAAAGTATTATTGACTTAAAATTAAAAAACTAATTGCATCCTTACTGATATCTGTCTTTTAAATTTTTAGCGAAAATAAATATTCATTAGATAGAGATAACACAATACACATTCGTGCATAATAACATAATGTCTTAAAGACACAATAAACATCAAAATATACAGACATCAAGGGGGGGGGGGGCAATGAAAACAGAGCAGATTAAACTAAATACGTATTTACAAATTAACCTTCAGGTTGAAATACAAATTTACAAATATGTCTATCAATAGAAAAGGAAATATGTATTTTTTTATTTTCTGAAAGGAACGAATATCGGTTTTAAATGAACACTTGAGGTAGCTCATATCTATTTGTACAAAAAGAAAAGTTGTAGCTTGATAATTAAAGTAATATTTTGAGTTGACTATAAAAGTATCTAACAACAACTTTAACTAAGCACTAACATTAGTTTACATCAACTGTAGCTGGACAATACACAGCGTGCACGTGCATTACAACTGGGGGGGGGGGGGGGGAATGAATGGGTGGGTGAGAGTGAGGCTGACGATGAGGATGGGGGGGGGGGGGGTGAGTTAAAGGTTAAAGATATTTTTTAGTTATAGCAGACGACAGATCAGACGTGAGTCGTCTGTTTGTGTGGACACCGGAGAGCATTTGTGGCTAAGCAGCAATTATTTCTACTTAACTCATGCCGGGTACTCATTTGAACTGAGTGAACTCAGTTCGCCTTAACCCGATTTGAGACAGAGGGAATTAAAGAAAAAAAAACAACATAACAACAATCTTTGTTAACACATATCGGCCTACAATAGAAAATGTGTTTTACCGTAAACCGAAAGCCGTAAAACCGGTTGTCCCCTTAAATCAATTACCTGCAGCCGGCCGGCGTTAATTCCGGCAAAACCGCGTTAGTCTTTCCAATTATTTCGCCGGTCGGTGGGTGGGAGGGAGGGGCGGGGATGTGTTACACTGACACTTTAAAGCAGGAGCAGTGCAGACGATACGTCTTACATGTTCGTCTAGTGCAAACCCAGTTAAATCTGGACGTTTAAATTCATGTGATGTGTGGAGTGCTACATCTAGAAATTGATGTGATTTACTAAATACAGGGAAAACAAAGAACGCATGAACATAGAACTGATCATGCTATTTAACTTCATTTTTTTAAAAAATTAGAAAACGAGACCTTTGTAATTGTGCTTTCTCATACATTAAATTATTCTTTAAGAATTTTCTACAGCACTTCAATATATTATCTAGTTAATGTGAATTAGCGTAGGTCTAGATAAGCAGTTCAATATATCTAGCCAATGTGTATTAGTGTGGGGCTAGCTAAGCACTTCCTTATAGGCCTATCTAGTTAATGTGTTTTAGTGAGATTACCGTAGGTCTAGCTAAGCACTCCCATCTATCTAGTTGATGTGTATTAGCGTAGGTCTAGCTAAGCACTTCCATATATCTAGCCAATGTGTATTAGTGTGGGGCTAGCTAAGCACTTCCGTATATCTAGCTAATGTGTATTAGTGTGGGGCTAGCTAAGCACTTCCGTATATCTAGTTAATGTGTTTTAGTGAGATTACCCTAGGTCTAGCTAAGCACTACCATATATCTAGCTAAGTTATGTGATCGTCTACGTGAGTTCTAAAACAAAAACACAACATAACACAACATTGTGACTGGATATGATACGTGGTTGGTGAATGGGATAAGGGATAATGAACTAGGATAAGTGTAAGGATTGTAGGATAAGTGTAAGGATTGAGCCCAACACACGACATCAAACATCGAGTCTTGCTACACTACTTACATGTTGGCACCGTTACCACTGGTGGCGGCATAAGGGAGGGAATTGTGAGAGATTTAGTTGACAAGAACAGCACGAACACAAAACATGGCAGACTACTCTCTAACTAAAACGTGCTCATTTCACTGTCGTTTGATTGGTCGAAAGTTTAAGGCGGGAGATTTAAATTTGAATGGGAATTATTTAAAATAGTGAGTATTTAAAGAGCACAAAGTGCATTCACTTTTAAGGACAGTGATTGTTTAGTAAAATTATAAGTACATTTATATTTGTAGTACAAAACAACAAGGAAATATGAATAAAATACGTCAATATTATTGATGCACATCAAATTACGATACAAAGAGAAACAT
The DNA here is from genome assembly GCF_028476545.2 of Physella acuta. NCBI lineage: Eukaryota > Metazoa > Mollusca > Gastropoda > Physidae > Physella > Physella acuta. The sequence continues at coordinate 62,044 of NW_026731554.1, forward strand.
TAAAATAATGTAATAAAAGTGAAGAAAATCGCAAATTAAAATTTGTAAACATAAATTATTTAAAACCATACAGACATGTAAATCAATGTGACTAGCACAGCTTTAAAACATGCGTAAGTTCAACCAATCAAGTAGCTTGGTTAAAATCGTTCAGCATGCACAATTAATTAGACTAGAGTACATTCAAATGACCAACAACATGACGCTTGTGCTCATACAGTAATACCTACTATCTCAACCGGTACCATCTTATTTTTATTTTTTTTAAAGCATTCATTAGTATCCCCAATGAAGTAGATAGGCACTACCAAATTACAGTTAACATTATTAGTTGACGTTTTTTAAAGTCCGATTTGCTTAAATCTTTACAAAAATTGGAGTAAGGACAAGCAGATCATAACAGTACCACAGATTTGGCTTGGATGAAAAACGTTTCTTTACATTCTAGACAAGATGTTTACAGTTTACGACTATCCCTCCACCCATTCAACTACCCCTCCACCGATCCCCTCGCCCATCATATAACCACCCTTCCACTCATCTAACCACTCTTCTACCAATCTAACCATCCCCATCCCATCATCTAACCATCCCCCACCCATCATCTTACCACCCCTCCACCCATCTCTCCAGCCATCTAACCACTCTTCCAACCATCTACCACCCCCGTCCATCATCTAACCATCCCCCACCCATCGTCTAACCACCCCTCCACCCATCCCCCACCCATCATCTAAAAATCCCGACATACCATTACCGACAATAGCTTATCCAGTAGGATCTCTGCTGGAATCGTAGAATTAGCGACATAATTATACCCAGCCATCCCAAACCCATACATGGTGTGTAGGCCCCGAGTTTATCAATACTCACGATACTTGCCTTGTTGTGGGCAGGGCGGGGAGGAGCTGATTCCAGAATCGTTCGGATTCCAGAAATAGCCGATGATCAAAGGGTTAATATAAGAGCCGTTTTGGGGAGGTTGTGTTTGTATTTGAAATACATTTCGTCAGCCACGAGAAAGCTGATTTGGACGCAGTAGTTACGGGAGCCTTTTGGTGATATCTATGGGGGGGGGGGGGGGGGGGGGTAGGGTAGGGGGATGTGAGTATGGGTTGTGTGAGCAGGTAGTGTAGGGATGAGATCGTGAATGGGGTGGTAAATGTGGTATGGGGGGGGGGGGAGTGTGTGTGTATATGTGTGCGTATATGACGTATGTAGCAGGTTAGATCGTGCTTTGGTTAAGTATGGAGGAGTGTGTTTGGGGTAGTGTGTGGGGAGATTGTGTGTGTGTGGGGATAAGTGTGGAGGTGTATGTGTAGAGGCAGTAGGTGTGAGCAGAGATGATCCACATGCCCGACAACGTGTTAACAAGCTATGGTTTAACGCTTGAAATTAAATTCATTAAAAAAACAAACTTTAACAAGATCTAAAAGAAAAAAAATCGCAGAGATTAATTCTATAAAACTTGATTTGAAAATGATTAGAATTTGACACTAATTTGAGCTTATCACCGACGGACTCCACCCCCTCCCCTCTCCAATCATCGCGATGATTGATACGGCATTTTTCTCATCGCTCAATACAGGTTTAGCGGTGGGTTCTAATCACGCTAATTAGCGCAATCAACCGAACTCAGCCGCGATCACTTGACAGAGACTCTACTTCAATAAAGGCACAGGGGGGTGGGCGAGTTGGATTCTTGATATAAATAAGGTGTCTTGGTTTTGTGGATAAAACTAGGGGTTTTAGATTAGGCATTTTAACAAGAGGGTTTTGGATTAGGTATTTTAACAAGAGGGTTTTGGATTAGGCATTCTATTTTAACAAGAGGGTTTTGGATTCGTGTTTTAACAAGGGTTTTTTTAATTAGGCATTTTAACAAGGGGGTTTTGGATTAGGCATTTTAACTAGGGGTTTTTAGATTAGGCATTTTAACAAGGGGGTTTTGAATAAGGCATTCTAACAAGGGGTTTTTGGATAAGGCATTTTAACAATGGGGTTTTGGATTAGGCATTTTAACAAGGGGTTTTTGGATTAGGCATTTTAACAAGGGGGTTTCGGGTTTTTTGGATTAGGCATTTTAACAAGGGGGTTTTGGATTAGGCATTTTAACAAGGGGGTTTCGGGTTTTTTGGATTAGGCATTTTAACAAGTGGGTTTTGGATTAGGCATTTTAACAAGGGGGTTTCGGGTTTTTTGGATTAGGTATTTTAACAAGGGGGTTTGGATTAGGCATTTTAACCAACGACGATGGAAAGACGTGCGAGTCTCACAAAGCAGCCTATGAACCCAACGATGTTACAGTTATTGACCCAGGTGAGGCGGATATATAGTGCAGCCGCCTATATATATATTTTTAAAACCAACGCCTGATACTCTTTAGGGCTGAGCCTGCTAGAAAACTCGTCGAGGTATCACCAGGTTTTGAACCTGCACGTTATGCTAGAACGGCGTGATAACACACATGATACTAGAAGAGGGAATATTTTATATCGGTCTTTACTTCTCTAATATCATCGCCCCCCCCCCCCCCCCGGAGTATTCCCCGTATCCCTGAGGGCCATTGGGATTTTTCGCGGGATATTCTAAGTCATGTTTTTTTTTTTATCCTGCTTGGTGTTTAATTTTATTCTTCAGATAAAGTCTTCGGAAAATTAAACAAAATGATGTAACGGTGCGCGGTTAGTTAGGATTAGGTCAGGTTAGGTTAGATTAGGTTTGCTTAGTTTAGGTTAGGCTAGGTTGTTAGGTTAGATTAGGTTTGGTTACTTTAGGTTAGGCTAGGTTGTTAGGTTAGATTAGGTTTGGTTAGTTTAGGTTAGGCTAGATTAGGTTTGGTTAGTTTAGGTTAGGCTAGGTTGTTAGGTTAGATTAGGTTTGGTTAGTTTAGGTTAGGCTAGATTAGGTTTGGTTAGTTTAGGGTTAGGTTAGATTAAGTTAGATTAGGTTGTCGCTACTACGGATAACGACAAACAACTCTTCATTTATCTCAATTCCGAACATGTCTCCCTCCCACACACCCATGTAGAAAAAAAAAACACCCACCGGAAATGCCACATACCCCCCCCCCCAACCCTGACAGAGCTACCTAATTATGACAGATGCTGATGTATGAGCACACGGGCGTCACGTGATCTACTCACTCGCTTTCAGTGGAGCACCAGCCGCAGTAGGGGTCCCTGGCCTCAAGACACTGGGTGCACGTCTTGTACTGGGAACACTGGTGCAACGCCATCTTCAACACCTGAGGAGCAACAACAACAGGTCAGACGTCAGGTAATTAAAACTCACGGGGGGGGGGATGTTTTCATCAATGTCAGGGTCATTAGCGGGAGGTGATGACAGGTAAGGGCAGGTAACAGGTAGGTTAGACACGTGTGGGGGGGGGGGGTGTTGATCAGTAGAGGTTTGATTGTTGTGGTGGTGAGAGAAAGGGGCGGGAGGTCAAGGTTAAGGAAAAGATGAGCAAGCTGGGTGGGGGATTTGTGTTGGTCAACGGGTAGGGTAGACACGTGTATGTGGGGTGGGGGGGGGGGTGGTGTTGATCATTAGAGGTTTGATTGTTGTGGTGGTGAGAGAAGGGGGGCGGGAGGTCAAGGTTAAGGAAAAGATGAGCAAGCTGGGTGGGGATTTGTGTTGGTCAACGGGTAGGGTAGATAACCCAGGTAATGACGTAGGATGTTGAGAGATGGTCAAAGGAATGCGAGAAGGAGAAATTTATTTGTGTTTGATGGAGTGTGTACGTGCGCGAGTATATCTATCTCAATCTCTCTCTCTCTATCTTTATCGATATCTATATGGGAACAGGACATTATCCCTGGAGCAATTCCATTTACCCCCCTCCACCGTCAATAACCCCGCCCAGTTAGGGATAGAGTTAGATTAGGGTTAGATTTAGGTTATGAGTAGGGATTAGGATTGATGTTGGTGTTAGGGTTAGCTATAGGTTTGTAGTTATGGGACAGCATGGCCCGTGCGATAGAGCGCTAGGCTGCTAACCCGAAAGTCTCGAGTCGAATCCGGGGGGGGGGGGGAGGTTATTTTACTGGGGGGTATGACTCCGGGGAAGGGGGGAATTGACGGGGGGAATGTCCTAGACCCATCTATGTCTACCTCTATATCTGTATATATTTATGCAAAATATATTTGTATGAATGTCGTCCCTTACCCCTTTACCCAGAAATCAACATAAATCTCTGAGTTACATCAAACCAACAAAAGGTTGAGTTAGTTCAGAAAACTATTTTTGCTCCCCACCCTGATTGGGGAGTTAGAACGGACCTGCTTTACGAAACGTAATCCCGCAACGCAATCCGGATCGATTGGATTGTGATTGATTATCTCCGCTAGGATTAATGGTGCCACAGAATACACGAGCCACTGTTGGCAGGAATAAAATATTTCAGCTGCCGCGCAACAATATAATTTTTCTAAAAAAAAGTAGTTCTGGTAGCGGAGTGATAGTGTTGGGAATAAAGGCGTATAAGGAGATTAGAAGGGGGATACGGCGTGGTTTGTGTACAAATTAAGGAATCTAATTGGAGAAGAGTGGGTGGTGTTAGATAGAACCAATAGTGATTTGGGCAATGTGATTTTATTTTATAATATAAAAAAAAGTAATACATTTTGTTTTCTCTAGCAAATGGTGCATGGGGTACTTCCATGGGGATAGTGGGTATCATGAAAGGGGATGGGTTTGTGTTTATGTTAAGTAAAAAAAAAAAAAAAAAAAAAAAAAAACCAACAACCTCGGAAGTAAAGTAAACACGAAGTCGGTTTTATGGAATTTGTGTAGCACTAGCTCGACACTTCTCTACCCCATCCCCCCCCCCCAACCCAACCCAACCCAACCCACCCACCCACACACTCAGACACAGTCCCACACTCAGTGACATTGTTTAAGAATAAATAAGCACCAGACTCTGACCCTTTGCCATCAGATCTAACCAATGTTCCCTCTAAGGACCAAGAGTGTGTGTGCAAAAAATATGTAGTGTGCGCGGTGCTAAAAATGACTTGGGCAAGTTAATATGTATTTTTAGTCTTGCAATTAAGCATAATAATGAAGGCATGCATTTTGATAAATTAATAGTATAATGTGTGTGACTAATGAAACGTATGCAATTAAAAGGAGATACGAATACCATCAAAATAAAAAAAAAACTAATAAAATCTTTTAGAGTTATACTTAGACAACAAGTTATATGGTCGACTTACTATGTTAAAGTAAGACAGTCATATGGTAATAATGCTAATACCATAACGGTAATACAAACACAATAGTTTAACATATGCAACATTTAATAAAGCTGACTTAAAAACAAATATTAGCTAACCTTTCAGGGGCATTTATTGCAATTTCTCGCGTCTAACCTTGCATTGCTTCCACACCTTATATGCTTTGTTTAAATCCACATCCTCTCCAGCATATAGATATAATTTAATTTGCATTAGATGCTCCAAATGTGTGGCTTCAAGTCTATTTCGTGCTTGCACTTTTATTATGGTAATAAAGCTAAAACCTTGTTCGTAATCAGCACTGCATGCTTGGAGGGTACAGTAATGTCACTTAACTTTGCCAGTGAGCTAAATTGTTCTTTGTTTTGACAAATCTTGCATATTCAGACATATAATTTACAGAAACAGATTTGAGTTTTTCACTTTATCGAAATTTGAAGTCGTTGTATTGGGTGGTAATTAACTGATCATTTGTCGTACGTAACCCGTCTTTGTACTTTACGCACAATTCTTTGATATCTTAGACGCCAAACTCAAATGCACATTTTTTTAAAGCTTGTAGAATAAAAAAGATGACCAAAGCTGCAGTTCATCTCCTGGAAACCTAACATTTAAATGGTCGCGGACTGATTGTATGTACTGTGTGGTTTGCCTTGTGTCGATTCTTTCGTTTAACTCACACTTTTCTTGGTTTTAATGTTCAGTGTAGTGCTGTGTTACGGCTGTCTCCAGAGCTAAGGCATCATTTACAGTAGGCTGAGTTATTCCACTAAAAACGGTTTTGTAGAATACAGAATTGACTGGATGAAATTTAAAATAAAGGATTAGCAATTTATGTACTGTTATGCCATCAACTATAAGCGTGTGGAATGATGCTGCTCGAAGTTCTGTCAGTATGTTCTTATGTGGTTATGAATCAGTTGTACCGACAGCATCGAGGCGTTCATCCTTATGTTAAGTAGAACATTATCCGTTAGGATTCGAACTTGATCCTCGTTTGATCGCTGGCGCACGTTTTGCTCAATTAGTTCTCCTCGCTCAGTGTAAGTTTCAACCAGCAGACGTTTAAGACCAGTCCCATTTGAGCGGTTGTACGAAATCGCAACATTTCTTACGTAAACACGAGACAATAAATGACGTTTGCAGTAGTCAAGCGCCCATGATTCCCAGAGCTTTCCTGTGACTAATTCGTTGTTCTTGTTGGTTTTGTTACAAGTACTAGCAGCACAGAACTTGCACTTCAGTCCAATCTCATCGGAATATTTGTAGATGCTTTCTAATTCAACAGAAACATTCTTTGATCTGGCGTATCGGTTGTTACTTTAACTTTGAGCCATTCCAGTTTAAACGAATGTATCGCTTTTTTTTGTGCCACATTGTTGTACTGCTTGTTACACACATTTTTTCCTCAACATTTTTAAATAACACACAGTAGTGGACATTTATTCCTGATTTACCTAAGCAGTGTGCGCATACTAAAACATTTCGATCCACATGCACGTAATAATCCCAAGAATCGGATATATAATATATAAATCTTTAAACCAAACAGAGCAAAAACATCCACCTTAAGTAACGTAAAACTTGCATCTGACTTGGCTTAATCGTCAAAGTTTCAAGATGAGGGGGAGGGGGGGGAGAGGGGCGGGGTCAAGCGACGATTTAAAAAACTTGCAGGGTCAGCTTCAATTCACAATACAATGCAGGTATTAGATGTCAGCTCCGGACAGTTTTCGGGTAAACCATTAAATCAAGCATTGGGAGTGTCACACAGCCCCGCTCAGGTGAGAGTTAAGTCATAAACTAGACCTGTGCTATGACAACCGAGGTTACCCCTTTCCCCCAGTCAGTGATACCATGGTTTCTGTTTATTCCCCAAAACACAAAGACTGTTCGTTTAACAAAACAGGCACTAAAAATGTCGCTTAATTCAAACCACTGGCCACATTTTTTCTTGTGATCAGGCTTGCCCGACGTTCTGATAATCTGTGCGCGGGGTCTGAAAATGTCTGCGCGGCACATTTGAAAGTACTGCGCGGCCGCGCAGCCGCGCAGCTTAGAGGGAACACTGGATCTAACCCCTCCCTCCCCCACCCGCCACTCCAGTAGATAGACGAGTCAAACAGGGTCAGACCCCCTCCCTACCCCCCCCCCCCCCCCCTCCCCCCCTCGAGTTAAACAGGGTCAGACAAAGCTACTCATTATTTTTATCCCCTCTCTCACGCAGTCGCACCTCCCCCCCCCCACCCCACATCTTTTACCTATAATCAATTGTCCAGGTCTGGAGTATCCCAGCGGTCAAGGGGGGGGGGAGGGAGGGGGGGGGGGAGTGGACTGAAGTAGGAAGGCTAAAATAGGGATGTGCTAGTGTGAATGTTTATAACAAACAAGGAAGTTATGAGGAAACAAAAAAAAAACGAAGAGGGGATGGGGGGCGGGGGGAAGAGGAATGAAGCGAACGTCTTGGACTACATTCCTTTTATTCACGTTTTTCTGTATTCGGATAGTTGGCAGCGAGAGTTGAGGTTCTTTGGATAGTTGGCAGCGAGAGTTGAGGTTCTTTGGTCTAAGTGCAGGCACGAATGGTGAAACATGATATAAATCTCATCATAAGGAGGCGTTCCTGTGTCTGTGTGAGTGTGTGTGTGTGAGTGTGGCAGGGGGAATTTAGATTTACGCCATTTCGTAATTAGCCGAAATCGAATAAGAAAGGAGGAGAGGGGCTATACAACTACAACTGACAAAAAGTTGGAGTCTAAAAAAAATGTTTCAAGTGCCAGGGTTCAGTATAGAAAAATGAAGCACTGAACCTATGCTGACTCTCAGTATTCTTAACAAAAATATAACTAAGCTGCCCTATGTAGTCCCAGAAAATAATTAAAAAAAAAAAAAACAACACCTCGATCACAGAAGTTTCAACACAAATCTATACTACCCTCAGTACTCCCAACAAAAACCTATACTACCCTCAGTACTCCCAACAAAAACCTATACTACCCTCAGTACTCCCAACAAAAACCTATACTACCCTCAGTACTCCCAACAGAAACCTATACTACCCTCAGTACTCCCAACAGAAACCTACTTTAGCCTCAGTACTCCCAACAAAAACCTATACTACCCTCAGTACTCCCAACAAAAACCTATACTACCCTCAGTACTCCCAACAGAAACCTATACTACCCTCAGTACTCCCAACAGAAACCTACTTTAGCCTCAGTACTCCCAACAAAAACCTATACTACCCTCAGTACTCCCAACAGAAACCTACTTTAGCCTCAGTACTCCCAACAAAAACCTATACTACCCTCAGTACTCCCAACAAAAACCTATACTACCCTCAGTACTCCCAACAGAAACCTATACTACCCTCAGTACTCCCAACAAAACCTATACTACCCTCAGTACTCCCAACAAAAACCTATACTACCCTCAGTACTCCCAACAAAAACCTATACTACCCTCAGTACTCCCAACAAAACCTATGTTACCCTCAATACCCCAACCAAAATAAATGATATCGCCCGAAGTACTCCCTCCACATCCATACAACCATGTACTGTACAGCGATAGAGAAAGACAAAAACAATTGAAGTAAAATTGCAGGGATAGAGCCGGACAGACTGACGGAGGCCAGTTATTAGAAGCCCGGCTGTTGGGGAGGGGGGTGGGGGTAGGCAGAGATAGATATACAAACTGGGAAAGCTTTGAAAGCTACTGACCAATGTTTTTTTGCCGTCAGTGACCCAATCTGACCTCTAGAGATTGCTGCTAGGGTGTTGTGTACATCAGTTTTGAGATGGGGTAGACTTGGGGTGTAGGGAATGGGTAGGGTGAGAGTGGGAGTGTTGTGTACATCAGTTTTGTGATAGGGTAGACTTAGGGTGTAGGGAATGGGTAGGGTGAGAGTGGGAGTGTTGTGTACATCAGTTTTGTGAATGGGTAGACTTGGGGTGTAGGGAATGGGTAGGGTGAGAGTGGGAGTGTTGTGTACATCAGTTTTGTGATAGGGTAGACTTAGGGTGTAGGGAATGGGTAGGGTGAGAGTGGGAGTGTTGTGTACATCAGTTTTGAGATGGGGTAGACTTAGGGTGTAGGGAATGGGTAAGGGTAGAGTGGGAGTGGGAGTGTTGTGTACATCAGTTTTGTGAATGGGTAGACTTAGGGTGAAGAGTATGGGTAGGGGGAGAGTTGGAGTGTTGTGTACATCAGTTTTGTGAATGGGTAGACTTAGGGTGTAGAGCATGGGTAGGGGGAGAGTGGGAGTGTTGTGTACATCAGTTTTGTGAATGGGTATATTGATTAGACTGACATAAAAGTATACACTAAAAAGATAGACATATTAAGGTATATATTGATCAGATAGACAGAAAGGAACGGACAACGCCATGTTAGAAAAGCAATACCGTTCGAATTTATCTAGAATCTTGCTCACGCTCCTCCGATCCCCTCCCCCACCCCAAGACAACTCGCTGCCCTGGTTTTATTTCTTCTTGTGCCTCGGGGCTTTCTAATTATCCTCGCCCATTCCTCACAAAGGTCGACAGCTTGATCCGTGGTATTTAAATCAAAACAATACGCCGTCTAATGTAAATAAATGTCCTTGCGTGATCAAAGGAGATGTGGGGGGGGGGGGGGGGGGGGGGGAAGAGTGAGGGTTAAAATATAGTACGAGAGTGTATGTGGCTACAACATAGTAGCAATAGTTACAAACTACATTTTTTTTATAACGCATATAAAATACATATATTTACTGTTGCATTCAAACAATACACATACACACACACACACCCTCTCTCTCTCTCTCTCTCTCTCTCTCTTACACACACACATTACCATCTAACTGGCAGGCAGACAGAAAGACAACACACACACACACATCACCATCTAACTGGCACGCACAGACAGAAAGACAACACACACACACACACACACACATTCTGAGAACGAATCTAAATTAAAAGGCGATTTAGAGATTTGAAAAAAAAAAATGTTCCGCGTTATAAAAATTTGATATTGATTGGGTTTATATTTGTCGAGAAAAGAAATTGATTTAATCAGAGGAGAAAATTGATCGTTGGGAGGCAGCGTCTGTACATGTATTGAGGCTGGGATATAAATAGGTACATACACGGGGATTAGTCGTTAAGGGGGTCGGAGAAGGAGGGTGGGGGTCGAACAGGGAAAGGTTCGGTAGTGGAGAAGATATAGTCAAAAGATTGCGACATCTAATTAGCAAATCAATTATTGGAATTCTAAAAGGTTACTGTGCCATTATGAGAAAACTGTGCCACATGCGAATGTGAACGAATATGAGAAATATGGGATCAGAGAAATATGGGATCAGAGAAATATGGGATCAGAGAAATATAGGAACGTTAAAAGATAATGAAGTATCGACCACATGATGTAAATGTGAAGACGAAATTATAGAAGAAAATTAGGCGAGACGAGATCACGGGATAATACATAGCTAAAACAGCGAGATACATATTCTGTATTAGACTGTACTATTCTATACTACAATATGCAGAGCTGTAATGTTATACTACACTATGGTATACAGTAGTATACTGTATTATTAATGCTACATTTCACAACGCTACACATCACAAAAACACCACACTTAACTCTAAAAAACAATACACAACACACACCACCAAACTTGACAAGAATACAACACCATACAATGACCTAGAGAAACACAACACACACCACATTTCACAAAAACACACACAACACCATACAATAACCTAGAGTAGAGGAACAGACAATACACACAACCACACTTCACAAAAAAACAACACCATACAATAACCTAGAGAAACAGACAATACACAACACCCAACATCACACTTCACAAAAACACAACACCATACAATAACCTAGAGAAACAGACAATGCACAACACCCACCGTCACACTTCAAAAAAACACAACACCATACGATGACCTAGAGAAACACAACACACAACACCACACTTCACAAAAACACAACACCATACAATGACCTAGAGAAACACAACACACAACACCACACTTCACAAAAACACAACACCATACAATGACCTAGAGAAACACAACACACAACACCACACTTCACAAAAACACAACACCATACAATGACCTAGAGAAACACAACACACAACACCACACTTCACAAAAACACAACACCATACAATGATCTAGAGAAACACAACACACAACACCACACTTCACAAAAACACAACACCATACAATGACCTAGAGTACATAGCGTCGATAAGTCCCGATCTACCCGTATCACACATTTAGACCATCAATCTAAAGGCGCCGGTCAGTTCTGATTTCCCGGAGATTGCTAAAGGTCAGTCCCACCCCCCTCCCCAAACTTACGCCATGTTACAGTACTGAGGGGACGGGCCAGCCAATTTCCTACCCCAAGTCTTTAAGAACTCCCCCCCCCCCCCTGTGGAGCCTTCCATAAAGCTATTTTACTTTGCGGGGACTTCCGTATAAGTACTTCAATAAAAGTATTCTTGGCGTACTCTTACAAAGTCGCTACGGTTTTGTTAAGATAATTAATCATCAGCATGAAGGACACACCGCAATACATATTTAACATGCAAGACACACACACGACAATGCATTATCAACATAGACGATACCAGACACTCTTAGAATGAAAGACTCGTGGACACATTTGTTAGACACCACTGCAAACTTCTTTTTTAAACCCACCATAGTGCTTGAAGACCGAGGCACACAGATACACAGATACAGAGGATTCCAGCGGCCCAAACCGAGCCAGATAATAGCTCAATTTCATAACGCAGGGCCAGCCGGCAGGATTGGTAATTTGGATTAATGTATTACAGTTAGCTGGCCATTTGTGAAATTATGACAGTAATTTGCGGCAATTCGCGTTGTTTAAAAAAAAATCAAGTGCAAGAGTTTTGCATTTAGATTCTCCATAAATAGGGCAGTGCCAATGCAAGGTGGGAACGTCTACCAATGTCTACCAAAATTTTCATGTTGAGATGGTCACAAATGACGAAATTCTGTTTTAAAACTACTTCCCAAGATGTTTTTTTTCCCACACCGATTCATATTTTTTTGTATCATTCGGTGTCCATCTTCAAGTCTCACCGTCTTCTAGCGTTTACTCTACCTCAAATTGTATTTTATTATTATAAAAATAAACCGGGAGTGATCTCCCCTAAACTTTCTCGAATATTCTTATATAAAATAACAGGGGATGGGAACTCGGGCTATAGACATGATTTTTAATCCATTTTAAATACTTAAAGTTTTAAAAATAGAATAAAATCTCGTAGACAAATTAATTGCACACTAAGTGAACGCCAAATAAAAAAAAAATAGTGCGCAATATTATTAGTACTTTAAAAATTTACATTAGTTTTTTGAGAAATCGGAAGTAGCGTAAATTACTACTTCCGGTCAACGGAAATTACTCAAAATTTAACAGAAGGTAGAGAATTAGATCTTTTACTTACATGGGAAATTTCATTTATCTATCTGAAATAGTACTCAAGTTATAGGCTTTTGAAAAATTCAAAGTAGGAAAAGTACCACTTCCGGTTATCGGAAATCGCTCAAAAGTTGATACGGATCTACGATTTTGATAAAATACTTACATATGAAATTTCATCAATCTAGCTGTAACGGTACTCAAGTTATCGTGTTTACACACGGACACACAGACACACAGACAGACAGACAGACACACAGACATACGGACAAGATTGCAAAATTATGTTTTTCCGTATCAGTGAGGTGTAAAAGTCGAGATTTGTGAAAATCTCGATTTTTTTTTTGCACGATTACAAGACTTTCTCTATACTTCGTATATACGAGAAAGTAAAACGCGCATAATAGTGCGCAATATTATTAGTACTTTAAAAATTTACATTAGTTTTTTGAGAAATCGGAAGTAGCGTAAATTACTACTTCCGGTCAACGGAAATTACTCAAAATTTAACAGAAGGTAGAAAATTAGATCTTTTACTCACATGTGAAATTTCATTTATCTATCTGAAGTAGTACTCAAGTTATAGGCTTTTGAAAAATTCAAAGTAGAAAAAGTACCACTGCCGGTTTTCGGAAATCGCCCAAAAGTTGATACGGATCTACGAGTTTGATAAAATACTTATATATGAAATTTCATCAACCTAGCTGTAACGGTACTCAAGTAATCGTGTTTACACACAGACAGACAGACACACAAACATACGGACAGAATTGCAAAGCCCAGTTTTTCAGAATGGATTACGCATAAAACCTCTTAATTTTGATAAATCTGGATTGATAATTTTTGCCCGATTAAAATAAGTCCTCTATACTTCGGATGTGATAAAGGACTGAGGTGTAATACGGTGAAAATTGTTAAAATTTTAAAAGATTTTTTTGCACGATTACAATACTTTCTCTATACTTCGTATGTACGAGAAAGTAAAAATCTAAAATATTATATATTTGAGGATGGAAAAGGTCAGTGAATTAGGGCGACGTTCGGGGGGGGGGGGGGGGGGGGTGAACAACAGGATAATATTCAGGAAAAATGTCCATCAGTGTGGGGGAATCTCGGTGCTGGGGGTCCTAGGAAGAAGCTGTCTGCCCAGCAGAGAGGCGAGGATATTGCACCCATAAATACGGCGGGCAACACCAAGCGACGTAACTCTCGCGTTTCTCCTCCCCTCAGGGGGAGATAAATGAAAAGATTATGCACGGGTCGATGACACATAAATTTTGAGAGCCTACCCCCGTCCGGCCGCTGGGGTCGTTTGTAACTTGTAGAAAATTTGCATGCACTACAGATAAAAGCTCGGCCTGTCGGGAGGGGAGTTCTTCTCCTGTGATCTCTTAATTCTTTTTACTGCCTTCTAGAGGGGGAGTCGGGCGCCCCAGATCACGTGGGTCAGGTGCCCGCATGGAAATTGACGCCCCGATGTGTGGGGCGATGAGGGGAAGATGGAGTAACCGTGTCTCGCTGGGATTGCTAGTGGAGGAGTCGACGGTTCGAATCCCTAGTTTTGACCATCGTGTCCACTCATCTCTTTAGCCATTGCGGCATCGATGTGTCAGACAGAACACAGATTTTGTAAATTCAAGTCCCGTTCAATTCTCAACATCCAGTGAACACTTTCCAACCACCCATTCCCCACCAATACTCATATTCACAACCATTCCCCACTATTCATATTCACAACCATTCCCCACCCCCTCCCTATATGGTTATCTTGAGCTACACCAGCAGATTATCCTCTAGTTCCCAATACAAGCCACCGTATTTCGTGAATCATGAACCAGATAATCCTACGGGAAAACCCGTTTAACATAAAGCTCCAGCCATTTGCATTGAGGTCATCTAAAGGCCGTTTTAAGGCGAACACCAGTAGTGAATTGATACTGTGAAGTTTAACATATCGAGGCTAAATGCTAAATAGTTAGGAAAGCGAAAAAAACATCAAAATAGATGTTAAACCAACACTTGCTTACAATGATTTCATTTCCTATGTGTTGTATAGCATTCCGTGAAATACTTTAACTTCAGCACAACAGCTTCAGATAAACTTTGCAAATTTTTGACACGTCTACAAGACTAAGGCCTCAAATGTAACTCCCCCCCCCCCCCTCGAACAACCATCAAACCGACTCTTTTTTTTTAAAACCACCACAAATTTCCAACGCGGTTTTCTTTACGTGTGTACATCATGCCAATTAACTAATGTTCTTCATTTTAAAAAAAAAATATTCAGCTTCGTTTATTAGTTTCTACAACAGAGATGTTAGAAACCTATTGATAAACACAAGCAAAAAAAAAAAACAACGTTGAACAAACAAAAGACGAACCAAAAAAATGAAATTGGCACCAGGTTCTAACGTCCGTGTTACTCTCCCGTCTTTAATTTCATCCATGGCCAGGCTTTGATGTCAAATTTCATTACGATGTTGAAAACTCTGGCAATTGGATCGTACATGCCCGGTAACGCGTTTCTTTCCAAAGCGGCCATTTTTTTAACGTCACTTCCGTTGGCTATTAGCATGGCGAATTAACGGAGGGGGTGGGGGTTTTAAATAGAAGATATTACAGTGTTCGAAGATAGGATAGAAGGTGTAGTAGCGGGGTGGGGAGATGAAAGCCATCCAAGAGAAAGATCACACGCAGTGGCATGAAAGATCTAAAGATCACTGGCAGAGACCTGGTTGAAGATTTATTAATTTAAAAAAATATTTTGAGCAAACTGGAAGGGTGTGGGTGATATAATTAGATTTAACTCAAAAGCAGGTCAAAACCAACATCAAAGATATTGGGTAAAGCTGGTGACAATAGGGCACAGTTAATTACTAGCTCCAGCCAAAAGTTACAACCAGACTCTAGCTATAGGGCATACCAAATGACAGCCATAGACAACAACCGCAGACTAACTACAAGCCACAAACACACCCTAGCCACATCATAGCCATAGACCACAACCATATCCCAAACTTAGACCACAACCACATCGTAGCCATAGACCACAACCATATCCCAACCTTAGACCACAACCACAACCACATCGTAGCCATAGACCACAACCAGATCCCAACCTTTGACCACAACCACATCGTAGCCATAGACCACAACCATATCCCAGCAACAGACCACAACCACATCTCAACCTTTGACCACAACCACATCGTAGCCATAGACCACAACCATATCCCAGCAACAGACCACAACCATATCTCAACCTTTGACCACAACCACAGCTTAGCCATAGACCACAACCACAGCCTAGCTATAAGCCACAACGACAAACTAGCCTTAGGGCGATACAAATATGCAAGCCATAAGTCACAACCACATCCTCGAAATACACCACAACCACATCCACGCCACAATTTTACAAAAACAGCCAAGCTATTGTAAACAGATACCCCTTACATTTCTTAGCTTACACAGAAATCCCACACACTCCCCATACTCTAACTTTGAAGAACAATTAGCGAGGACTCTATGAATCTTGTATGGCAACAAAGCGAACGCCAAAGAGGGAAGAAAAAAAAACTAGGCTTAAAACCATCCCGTTAGGCGAAAACCAATTCGGGCCGAGCCTTAATCCAGCACCAAATTAAAGACAAACATTGCTCTAATATCGCCTCAAAGATAAATTCGTCGGAGGAGGATTTTTAAAAAAAAAAATTCGGAAAAGAAAAAAAAAATGGATAAAGAAGAAAACGAATAATTGAACACAAAGCGGACGGAAACTATTTTTTTTTTTCTTATCTTTAAACAATTCTTTTTTTGTTATAAAGATTTGAAATTGAAGGAATTAAACTTACAAGAAAAATTACAATCTTGGGAAATGTTTAAAAAAGTTTTTTTTTGTGTGTTTCTTTTTTGAATTTTAGAGAACGAATCCAATAGGCATTTTAAATTATTCGAAGAAAAAAAAGAAGAGAAAACTGGTATTTTCCGCCATTAATCTAACTATAACTCAGAAGAAAAAGTAGTATTAGCACAATTTGTTCGCTATTCAATAAGATATTTAATGCATATTTCCTGAGGGAAGTTTTTTTTTCTC
Organism: Physella acuta; assembly: GCF_028476545.2. NCBI lineage: Eukaryota > Metazoa > Mollusca > Gastropoda > Physidae > Physella > Physella acuta. The sequence continues at coordinate 78,851 of NW_026731554.1, forward strand.
CTTTAGATGGGTTTTTATCAGTTTCTAAAATGTTTAGTAAGTTGCCACACAAACAAGTGCTCTAGTTCCGAAAGTGTGTAAATTGTTTTCTACTAAAATGCCTCAAATCTGGATACGTACTATTCGTCTACACTAAAAGTGTCGCGGTTACGTACAATTGGTGCAAGTGTGCCATAGTTCGAATGTGTACAATCCCCCCCCCCCCCACCACAAAAATAGGTGCCTCGATTCCTAATGTGTACAATATCCCCCAAATAAATAGTGCCCCAATTCCTAATATGTACAATTTTCCACAACAAAAAGTGCCCCAATTCCTAATTTGTACAACTTTCCCCAACAAAAAGTGCCCCAATTCCTAATTTGTACAATTTTCCCTAACAAAAAGTGCCCCAATTCCTAATGTGTACAGTTTTCCCCCTAACAAACAGTCCCGACGACCTGATTTTCACCTATCTCTCACGCAGTCGAGGAGATCTCTCAACGGGGCGCTAATCCTGATTAAAACAGAGAAAACCCGTACGTCACACAGTCTAGGGCCTTGTCTTGGTCGTCATTCACCCTTCTCTGGTCAATAGACTGGACTAAAAGCTGGCGAGAAAAACTGGTAGGGGGAGGGGGGTTGTACGAGGTGTTGGAGGGTGTAGAGGAGGGGGGGGGGGGAAGGAAGGTTGAGTGATAAGACGACGAAGACTCCTTACAAATGTCAATGTTTTTTTTTATACTAAGACTGGAGAACTTCAAAATCTATCGATTTACAAGTGTCATCCGTATAACTCTACATAAATATATAAGCCCCGCATTGCATTCCTCATCACAAACGACAGATCTACGGGGTATTATTAAAGCGTATCATATGTAGAGACCTCACACAGATACATAGCCGCATGTGGCGTCACCTAGCTTATACCCCCACATCAGCGAACCTTCTAGAAAGATTTCAGATTAGAGGAAAGGATTCCTCATCAATGGTTTGCTTGCTTTAAACATAAATCTAAGCGAAACTTCCATTTTAAAAACGATATACTTCTTTTTTTTTTTTAAAATGGCAGATATTGAAGGAGGTAAGGGTAGGGACGGGGGTTATTTCCAACACAGACCCCCCCCCCCCCCCCCACACACACACTGCAGAGAAACCAGGCCATTGCATATGACAGAAATTGACTTATCATGCACGTATTATGTCGCAATTTTCGCCGAGGGTAAGCCAACAGGGAATTTAATGACGAAATAAATGAAAAACGAGGGGGTTGTGGGTCATCAAATTAGGGGTCGAGGGAGGGAGGGGGTTAGGGTGATTACGCTTACAAGCATTTACAGCATTGAAAACAATTACACGGCTATAGGCCAAGTTAACGTAGGCTAATCTTACGTTAAAGTTCACGAGTATGGCGCCAAGTGGGCCAAGGTCTCATCAGGGTCAAGGCCGTAATATTGAGATCAATAAAAAAAAACGTAATGCCCGCACGCCTAGAGGGTGATGGCACAATTAAAAGCGTTTATGGAAGGTGAGTGCATACAGCAGGTTTCTGGCTTTAGAGGAATCTTTTTAAAAAATCTTTAGTTTTAACAGCAAGCGTAAAGAAAAATATCACAGGAGCAGGCAACTAGTCTAGGAAATAATAAGAGGAGGTTAGAGTTGTCTTTTCTTGAATTTTAAACTACGGTTGAGGAAAGTTTTGTTTTGGTTAGGGGAAGGGACGTAAGTCACAAGATTAGCGGAGCCAAGAGGGAATATACAAGGGGAGATAATATAGACAGGGTGTGAGTGATGGCAGTGGTGGATGTGGTAGGGGTGGATGTGGTAGTGTGGCTTGTAGTAAGTCTTATGTAAAAATAAAATGATGGGGTGTGGCTTAAGTGAAGTACGGCTTATGATATGCATAGCGAATACAGAGTATGGATTATGAGAAGTATAGTTTATGTGAAATATGATTGTATTATTTGGATTATGGCTTATGAGAAGTATAAAAAATTATAAAATGCGGCTTAAAAAGAGTATGGTTTACACAATGACTGCGCGTGTGTTTACAAGTATTGCGTGGTTGCGCAGTTTAGAAAGAACACAGCGTGTGGCTAATATGGAAAGAATAGATTAGGTGGAGTATCCTTATGTAGGTATGACTTACCTAATTTATGACTATGGCATTGCAAGGTTTATTTAGAGTATGGCTTATGCAAAATATAGCTTAGTACGACCTTAATAATGTATGTCTTAAGTGAGTGTGGATTTTTTTCCTGATGTAAAATGAGGCTTATGTTGGGTAGATGCTGTGGGGCTTATATTGGGTAGATGTTGTGGGGTAGATGCTGTGGGGCTTGGTGTTACAGAGCAGAGTTAGGCTTATCTTTGTTATGGCTGGTTGGATTATGTCTAGGAAATGAGTTGTTTACACTAGGGAAGCGACAGAATCCAGGGGACAGTACTCACTATCCGCCGGTGTTGAATCGCCTCCCCTAAAATGTGTTGACGGGTTTGCTAGTCATCCTTGCTCCTAGATAGGCTGGTGTCAAATGTTGTTTCATACGTAAATATTTGTATCCAGAGAGAACAGACATTTTTGAAGAAAGTGGTTATTTTTAAAGTCGGCTCCTGAAAAACGCCGTGGGAAAAAGATTGTGAGGTAAACATAAGATGTGGTTATCTGCGGGTTGGAGGTTTTTGGGGTTTCTTTTCCCTGAGTTAGACCAGTCGTGAGCAGGGAGAACATGGGTAACATGTGACTTGGGACCAGCCATGTGACTTGGGACCAGTCATGTGACTTGGGATATATCATGTGACTTGGGACATATTATGTGACTTGGGACATATCATGTGACTTGGGACATATCATGTGACTTGGGACATATCATGTGACTTATCATGTGAATGGCGGCCAATCATATGACTTCAGATCAATCGTCTGACCTAAGACTTGAGGCCGATTATGTGACTCGACACTCAGTGTGATTTTAAACCACTCGTATGACTTTAGGCCAATCTTGTGACTTTGTTCGTTCATGCCAGCTGAGACCGGATCCGAACCCACAACGATCAGGTAACCACCTCTCAGAGCTGCCAAACGAGACGAAAAAACAAACTCGACACCGCCTCCATTTTACCAGACGGGGCGCGTTCTATTTTTAAACCCGCGTGCAACGCGAGCCTCGGTGTGAGCTAATACTGCCAGATTTAGCCACGGTGCTCGCCCTTATCTGGCAACCATGTCAAAGACAGGGCCGAACATGAGCAGAAATTCGAGGATTAACTTAATCCCATCGCCAGCAGGCCCGCCCCCGCCCTATCGGGCTGACGTAGCCGGTTTCACTAACGGCCACGTTTATCCGTCTGGTAGCCAGAAAGGGCATACAAATGGAGGGGATTATGGGAGGGACAAGATGATAAGGTTGATAACAACTTGGCATTTGATAGCAAGTGTTGGACGCTCTATGGTGCGGTCTATGGTCTATAGGTAATGTTGGCCTGCCTATAGTCTCTATGTAATGTTGGCTGTCTATAGTCTCTAGGTAATGTTGGCCTGTCTATAGCCTCTAATGTTGGCCTGCCTATAGTCTATAGGTAATGTTGGCTGTCTATAGTCTCTAGGTAATGTTGGCCTGCCTATAGTCTATAGGTAATGTTGGTCTGCCTATAGGATCTAATGTTGGCTGTCTATAGCCTCTAATGTTGGCCTGCCTATAGTCTATAGGTAATGTTAGCCTGCCTATAGTCTCTATGTAATGTTGGTCTGCCTATAGGATCTAATGTTGGCTGTCTATAGTCTCTAATGTTGGCCTGCCTATAGTCTATAGGTAATTTTTAGCCTGCCTATAGTCTCTATGTAATGTTGGTCTGCCTATAGGATCTAATGTTGGCTGTCTATAGCCTCTAATGTTGGCCTGCATATAGTCTCTAGGTATGTTAGCCTGTCTATAGCCTATAGCCAAAGTTAGCATGTCAAATGGTCTAAATATTTTCCCTCCCTCTAAATTTTACATATGTCCTTCGTTTCATCTGATTATGAACATAAAATTATATATCAATACACTTTAACGAGATTTCAGTGTCGAAATAACTTGTAATTTTTTAAAAATGTTAATTAGGGCTGTGCCTCGCAGAGACAGATGATAAGAGACGGGGCCTGGAAGATATTTTTCGCAGATAACTCTCTGCCACCTTAGATACCCGAATTTGTGTGAACGGCAGAGTAAAAACATTTCTGATATGGCATTTTTTTTTTGTCTCAACACCATTCAGATTCTTTCGTAAGCCGAATTTTTAATACGATTCAGATTCTAACATCATTTCGACTGACACGAATCAAATGCGAATATAAAACGAATTCTTACTATTCCTAGATTCTTATAACATTGAGATCCTTACAACATTCATATCCTTACACCATTCATATCCTTAAAACATTCAGTTCGAGAATTCCAACTTTTCGAGAGATATCTAAAAATAGGGACTTTAAAAACGACGACATTAGTAGGTAGATATAAGAAACTCCTCAGTAAATTCTGTCTTTATCACAACTCGGCCAGGAGCTCGCGACTTAACGATGTGTGCTATCACTGCCGATAAACACGAGCCATTGGCAGCAGGTACACACGGAGTCCAATCTTGTCGCAGCCAGGGCTACATCTAAATCAACCTGATAAGTTCTGCAGGTATCACCTTACAGGTACCATCTCGGCTGGTTTTAGTTGATTCAAGGTGAGTCAGGAGAAATTAGGTGCACACATTAGAGACAGGTGCGTATATTTGATACAGGTGAGTACATAATAGACAGGTGCGACATAAGAAACAGGTGCGTACATTTGAGACAGGTGCGTACATTTGAGACAGGTGCGTACTTTTGAGACAGGTTCGACATAAGAGATACGTGCATACATAAGAGACAGGTGCGTACATAACAGACAGGTGCGTACATAAGAGGCAGGTGCACACATGCGAGACAGATGCTAAAATAAGAAACAGGTGCGTACAAAAGAGAATGGGGTGTATATGAGATACATGTGCCTACATAAGACAGGTGCGTACGTAAGCGACCGACATAGAAGTTGTTGCTTGTCCAGACTCCCCCACCCAACTTTGAGGTCTAAAAATAGATGGAATCAGGAGGTGGTTGGAGGTGAGTGGTGAGAGGGTGTTAACCCGTGTACGTGTCTAAAGGACACCTGTAAACACAGATAAGATAAGGTGGGCAGGGTCTGGGAGAGGTGAATCTATCTCCATCTAGGTGTGGCTGGGCCAGCCTGACCCCGGACCAGGTGGAGGTTAACTGACACGGAAATGTCAACACAGGGGTGGGATGGTGATATGTGTACCAGAGGTGGATGATGATATGTGTACCAGAGGTGGATGGTGAGACATAGGGGTGGATGGTGATATGTGTACCACAGGGGTAGATGGTGATACATGTAATATAGTAACTAGCGCACCAGGCTTGTTACGGTGTTACGTGAGTTTCGCCACTGATATGTGGATAGTTAGGACGTTGTATTGATAGGTGGCTTGTTATTACTGTAAGAGGACAAACAGCTGTACCTAACATATAAACTAGAGCATCAACATCTATTCTTCTCTAATGACACAATATATCACAGAAATCCAGCAAACGTGGTTATAGCCAAAGACATTTTTATCAGACCATAAAAATAAATGTCTTAAACAAAATAACTTAATAACACGATTAAATTGTGTGCATTATCGTAGTGATAGGATGACCACGCGACAACCATATCAAGGTTCCCTTGTTCTGATGGTCACAGTCTACACACAAATTGGCGCGACTCTGTGCCCGTCAATGGATGTCACCCCAACGCTTCGACCACTGGACAGCGCTGAGAAGGCTATGTTGACCAAATAATTTTCAACAGTTCCCAAACGCCAGCGGAGACGCCCCATCAAAGTGGGCGGACGACAGTCGTCACACACTCAGCACGTGGACTTTCGACCCCATCTAGGGCTCATATGAAAGAGCCTAATCATTCAATTTTTTTTTATTCCAGCCCTCTTAGTCCTATATGGTATCATCCTATTCTATCACGGACTGGACTGATACTGCAGTATTTCTAGCAGCTGTATATATTACCTGGCTCAGCAATTGGACTTTCGACTCCAGTTCTTCCCGTCGTAGGAGATAGCCCAAAAGATAGAATTTTTTACCCTAGTCCCTCAAGTCATACGATACCAGTCTCTCGAAATTTGAGAAAATTAACACTTGGGAAGAAAGTAAAATATCCCAAGCAAAGATTAGACTAATGGGGCCGTACGTAGATCACATTCTCTCTAAGATAAAGTCACTTAAACACAATTAAAACCATAATAAAACATGGCTAGGAAAACCTTTTTTTCTGAAACATTATTGGGTGAAATCAATAAAATTCATTTAAGATTTAAACAAACCCCAAAAAAATCACGGTTGTCGAAGATAAAAAAGAAATTATTTAATTCTGAAGCATCAGCGGAAAAAAAAATCTCTGCAAAAGTTTGCTGGAAAGACAATGTAAAAGCTAGGGTACAGCCGTAAGTCAGTGAGAAACAGACCAAATATATTCCTAAGCCTGTAACAAATAGAATGTATAACCGCTGTGACAATAAAGCTGGGAATAATGTCAACATTTCGATAACATTCCTTATCAACCAAAACAACTTTAAATATGTATATATATATATATATATATATATATATATATATATATATATATATATATAAATGTATATATATTTGCTATTAGTTTACTATTAGGAAAATCCATCACAAACAACTAAAAATAGGCAATGCAAATTTATGTGTACAAGACCTAGAAGCAAATAAAAATAAAAAGATACAGGACCTTGATAAAAATCTTTGGTTTACGGGCATGCAATTTTGTGGAAAGAACTGGGTTGAAATGGCGCTTAAAAATACGATTTGTAAAAAACTTGAACGAATTATATTTAGGAAAAAATGGCTACAAATTAATACTAATAAAACATTATACGATTTATAAGAAGCTGTCGATTGAGAGAGACATTTATCTTTGAGGCTTGAAAAAAAAATCGAGAGTTGACAGGCTAATCAAGAGCTGAAGCGGGACAAAAATAGAAAATTTAATTACCAACAAAAACACATTTTTAATTCAAACTTTTAAAAACATATCACGAGCGAGGGTTTAGCTACACCGTACAGACGACAGCTGTAGAGAAGCAGACGAGAGTTGTGAAAATAGAAACAAAATGGGAGAAAAAAAAAAACTTTCCGAGATATCGATAGCAAGTAATCAGAACAAAAAAAATGGATATTGAAATGTAAAAATAAGAAAAATAAAGAAAAATGGAAAGTTAAGGAAAAAAAAAGAGACGGATGGTAAGAATTGAAACTTTGGACCGTACGATGGAGTTTAGATCAATAACACTCTAATTCACTCATAAGTCAAGCGTGTTGGCGAGCAAATTTTCTCGTTCTGTCAATTTTTTTTTTGGAGTGGGGGGAAGGGGGTAGAATCTCAGCCTCTATCTGGTCACGTTTAAAGTTTTTTTCCACTCGACTCACGTGACGCTAACGATCCAATGGTTGAACACCCAAGTTCTAGTCAGGGGCGCCGCGGCTGGAAGCGATCCGCTGATGTAAAAATGACGGTGATAGATGGCAGAGAGTGGTGAACCCAGCCCGTGGGGGGGGGGGGTAACCCAGTCAGTAGGGGGCCTATACAGGGGTTACTTTTTATAGTCATGAGACGTGATTGGATGTAGTCTCATAGATTCCACCGTGCTCGAGTGGTACCTCGAGATACGAGTCAAATTCGTTCTGTAACATCGCTCGTTGGTCAAGTTGTTCGTATCTCAAAGCAGCTTTGTTTTCCATTGAAATTATATGGAATGCCATTAATCCGTTTGAGCCTGCACCCCCACCCCCTCCCCATTCTTACCCAACTTGTTTTTTTTTTAATATTAATTTTGCTATTAATTAATAAGAAAAATGAGTTTATAAAAAATCTTGAGTTTTGTAAGTATTGATTCCGTTGTGATTGGGGAGTTTGGGTAAAACAATATGGTATATACATTTGTACACGTAGAATGGTGGGTAAAGTATAGGATATGATGTCAATGTATAACTTTGACACGAAGAATTGTGGGTAAAGGATATGCTGTGGGTAGAGACAATGATGTCCGTGTATATGTTTGACAAGTCGCATTTTACCCACCTCGCATGTCCTTATCTTCCCCAATAGAGTAGATAGTCAATGAACACAATGAAATGCTACACCACTAATGTAACATTTGATCAGAAGCTAAGCATCCACTTCAGGAAACAAAAGACAGTAACAATAACTGCATGCTGAACTTCTCCGGTAATACACAATACAACTTTAAAACCAAATAAATAAGCGTATCGCCGATTAAAAAAAACAACACCAGTTCAAAAAGACGAATCGAGAAAAAAAAGAAACGGAACAGCCTCAAGCACCGGATGTAGTTCACGCTCTGTAGCGGCCTAAAACGGCGCGACTTCTCAAGTCAAACATCCATTGTTCCCTCAGACGGAATACGCCGGGCATAGGCGTCGCCGCGTCGTAGGCATCAGAGAAAGGGGGGGGGGGGAGAAGGAAAGGGATTAATCTACGAATGTTTGGCCGGAGATGAACTAGATATGGCTCCTTTTAAAAATGTTTACAGTTTGTTATGTGTGTGTTTTGTTATCTTCTATGAAAAATTACAATGTATGAGTCAACAAGCTTTCATGTTGATGCATTGAAGTTAAGATCACCACAAAAAAAATAAGGATAATGGATAAAAGAGATGGTTCTAAAACGCATACGATATAAAGATTAATTTAATGTATCTTTGATGCAAAGCTTTTTAAAGATTAATATACGTGCTAATGTTAGCGACTGCGTTACCGATATTAGGAGATGGAGAAAAAAAAAAACGGGGATGAAAAATTCAGTCATCACCGTTGGATGCTCAAATTGCTCCCCAAGGAGAAAAATAGCGGAGTGTCGGAGAAATACATTTACATTTTCTACTTGAGAACATTCATCTGAATGAGTTATTGAAAGAATGGCTTTATTCCAGGGGATGTGGTAGAAGCTAGAGGAGGGTCGTTTAGAGGCTTGTGTTGTACTGTGGTAGACAGGCACGGTCGTATTTGAAGTGTGCTGCAATAGTACCATATCTTATGTACTACGCAGTACATTATCGTAGTACCGTATACCGTAGAGTAGTACTGTTACTACGTTGTAGTATTACCATAACATGAGTACTTAATAGATTTTCGAAAATTCATTAAATTTACTAGAAAAAAGTTACAGTTTTGGGACTTGGCGATCAATAGTGTTGATGAGCGAGTCAGGTACCAGTCTGAGCTGAGTGGACTCAGGGACGCCATGCAGACGCATTTGCGAGTTCGGTCCTCTCGACTTTTGGATTAGTAGTCGTGCGCTCCACTGTCCGACCATAAAGTTAGGTTTACCGTAAATGTGTTAAATAAAAGGGGAATAGTATTCGGGCACGCAAACAGCACCTATCACCCTCAATACAACTGATGGACAGAACAGTACACTCTTTAACATTACACACACAAACCCACCTCACAGTGACCCACACACCCCACAGTGACCCACACACCACCCCACAGTATCTTCCCCACCCCACACTGACACCCCCTCCCCCACACACGAAACAAAACGTGTTCCACATCCCAGGCATCGGCGGAGCGAGTAAACGCCAGTTCATCGTTCAATCACCGGAAGGGCTGTTTTAGCCAATCAAATGAGCCGCCAGCACCGTTTTGGCCAATAAAAAAGCCGGGTCCCTCGACGGTGAGCGTCACTTCCTGTTTGTCTCAGGGCCGCTAACCGACAAGAGGCAGGGAGACCCCAATTACCCTGCAGGCCACGGCCATTGATAAGGTCCAAATGTGTCATCACACAGTTACAGCAACTCAACAAGAGATTCTTGTCTGTAAGGGGACGTAAGCACTGAGACAAGGGAAATAAATCTTGTCTTCATCACCGATAACAAAATATATCCTGGGCTATTTACATTTATACTTGGTATTATCGGGCCGGGTAAGAAAATTGCTAATAAAAAATATTGGATAAAAAAATGAATCAGCTACGTTACTATCAGAAGCTTCGACAATAAACGTTCGTGTTTAATTTAAATCAGTTCTACCGAATGATTTTATTTTAAACCGAATGTAGTTAATTACAGTGGGGAAAAAAGTAGTATTATGTAATAAGGCACCTTCGTGTTTTATTTAATAAAATTACTGACCGTACCGATTCAAGTTAGTTATTCCATGATGTAGAAATATATGGAGACACGCGCTGTATCTTAAAATGATACATGTTATCTAGTCTAAGCCAAGCGGCCCATATTGAGTGCAGATGTTTTTTTACGCTATGTCAATACAAGTGTGTACGCTGTTTACTTTACAGTATAGGAGATAGAAGTAGAAGAACCAAGATGACGGTATTGAATAAGATGAACTATGGAAAGGGAGTGGGTTACAAAGTAAAATTATAAAGTAAACAAGAAAACAAATAATTAATTTAGACCTGGGTGGAGGGGGAAGGGGTGGAAAATAACCTGACCTCGATTAAAAATAAAAATTGTGTGAATGACAAAAGCCGCTACGGTGCTTAAGCCTCGCTATGAGAGATGTCAAAATGGCGGCAGCCTGCGTCAAGTCGGGAAAAAAACACGTTTTGTTGAGGTTTCTCTCGCGAGACCAGAACGAGATGCACAAACTGCAAATGGCTCCTACAAGTGGCCGTTTACGAAATTAAAAAAAAAAAAAAAACACGCAGGGGAAGATAACTCGCGTGTGGAAACAGCGTCAGTGTATCCATGGTGATGGTCCTTGACAAAGGGGATCAACTCAGCACGCAATACTGACACGTTCAGAATAGATTTCATGCAACAAATAAGGGAGGGAGGGGGAGGGGGGGGGGGGGGGGGGTTAGACCAATGACAGCAAGTCAAGATGTTCATCAAAGCAGAGAATCAAGTTTAGGTCAAGAAACCCTCGACTGTTCGGTAACAAAATTACAAGAAAATTGCTTGGTAGCGCGCTCCAAGCTAGACCTGTACTCGAGTCAATCAAACTCTACTAAACGGGTTTGGATGGCTACGAGGGATGGGGGAGAGGGGGGTATTACATTGTGTGATGCGACACTAAATATATCTGATAAACAAGGGAAATGAAAAAAAAATTAAAATGAAATTATCAGTAATTTTTGGACTGACGTTGATTGACATATTTTGAAGGTGAGTTTCATCTCAGATGGATTGAAAAAAGAAAGAGTGCGATGAACTACACTAAAATACAGCAGTCTGTATTCGACCCAGTACAATCCCCTCTCCCACACCATCAGTATAAAATAAAACGTGTCCCCTAACAGAATACACCAACGTCAATCTAAGTCTAAATCAAATGAGCGCAACTCGTTAGAGAATAAATAGAACAGTCACTGAACGCAGACGAGCATAATGCCGCGTAAATTCGGCAAAAAAATGTTCACGGCACCGCATAAATTTTGATAAACTAAGACAGCACCGCGTAAAATTTTGAAAGGCACCGCGTAAATTTTGCGCACCAACCTCAGAAGACAAGATCCGTATTCTCAATCATACAGTAACGGACGGCGTGCAGCAATGAATGTTGCTGATTGACAGCCGCAATTATCATGAAAAATGGACTCTATGACGCATGGGAATCGTGAGGCATTTAATGTAGGGGGCCGGGTAAGCGAGGGGTGGGGGGGGGGAAGAGATCTTCCAAAAGGTCTGGTTACTCATCGCTATGAATGTATAAGCAGCCTGAGAAAGATATTAATTCATATGCAACAATTCTCCCAGTCCGTCGTTATACTGGTGTTAAGGGACAGGAAAGAACGGGCACAAATTCTTGAGGGTTGGGGGTGGGGGGGGGGGGGTGGGGGGAGAAATCGTAGGAGGAAAAAAAAAATACCACGGCATTAATGAGATTACAAATTGGGGTGTGACTCAACGATAATTCAGATGAATGTTAATATTATTTTCATGTAAATTTTTAGAGTGTTTGCGGGGATTTAAAAAGACTTTGCTTAAAATAATTTATCATTGTTTACGGGCAAGAAAATAAATACGGTAACTCTATGTTAAATTTCAGAGAAAAAAAAACATAAATAATATTCTGGAAGGAAGAAGAATTGTTGATAAAAATATCCAATCGAAAGATAACGGCACCCTAAAGATCGAATCAGTCTTAGCTCTGACCGTTAACCCAAATTCTAACCATCGTGGCTATTTATATCTAGTGCTGAGCTGGTCTGAATTACGACTAAACGAGAAGGAAAGAAATTACAATTTAGTACTCACAAGCATTACGTGTCAAAACAAACCAGCTCTAAGTACCGGGGGTCTAGAAATAAATTACACCTCCGTACCCGTCCGCCAATTTTTCCCCCTCCCCTGTCTAGAAATTATTCATGATACAGGATACAATCTCAGCTATATCATGCCTAAATTTGGCCGAAAAAAATGCTAAATAAATCATATTTTTATTCTATATCTAGACAATAAATAGAATGCCAAAGAGGAGAGGTGACAAAGTGTAGAATTAGTTCTACAAACTATCTCCTAACCCTAACCCCGACCCTAACCCAAACAACCAGCCCGGGGGTGCAGCTACCCTCTCCAAAACAACGTTCTTTTGAATCCCCCCCCCTCCCTCCCGTATGAATGACAGGACAGTTAAGCAGGTAAGGCAGCGATGACTTTTATCAGCCTCTCTCTATAAAATAAGGTCAAAGTTCCCAATAGAGAAGCGGGCAACGATCCAAATCACCAGCAAATATTTGAGCATCATAACGTCTACACGGGCAAAGGGGGTCGTCTGATTAAACGAGATGGGACAAACTCAAAGGGGCGGGGGTGGGACGGACTGGTGGGGACGGGGACGGAACAGGAGGAGATAAGTGAAATAAATACTATTCTCATCACACCCCACCCCACCCTACCCATTCCGATAGTCAGAGAGAGTAGAGCTTATCGTACTGTTTGAAATAAGAAACTCAAGATGACTTCTTGGTGTTTGGTGAGAAGGAACTACCCCGGCGTAACGAATCTGTCTAAAGTAATCCAGGGGAGATGCTATCGTCGGGAGATTGGCTCGAGGGGGGTCGGGGTTTAGGTGTGAGGTGGGGGGGGGGATGACCTGAAGGGCTGGGTAAGTGTTTGAATCGAATTGTTGGCGGACGGTGGGTAGCAAATCTCCACGTTGTCATGGCAACGCTTGTGTAAGTATCGGGAAATTTCGACGGCTGGGGAATAGGGGAGATTTATAAGGTCATTTGGGGATTGTGATGTTTGACAGCTGGGGAATGGGGAGGTTTATAAGGTCATTTGGGGATTGTGATGTTTGACAGCTGGGGAATGGGGAGGTTTATAAGGTCATTTGGGGATTGTGATGTTTTGGGGAATGGGGAGGTTTATAAGGTCATTGGGGATTGTGATGTTTTGACAGCTGGGGAATGGGGAGGTTTATAAGGTCATTGGGGGATTGCGATGTGTTGGATGTTACGAACATCTAAACAAGGAAAAGTTGTGGGATTAAGTAAGATCATCAGTGGAATAAAAAAATTGACAAAAGGCAAGAGTAATTAGCATGTCTATATGTAAACAGTAACATATGGATCATTGGTAGATATATGGGGATTAGCTGTGTAGACTGACAATGGGGTATTAGGAATACTTGAAAGTAATTAAAATGAAAATTAGTTTGAATAGCTGTACATAAACTATCAGGAAAATAATTTATTTGTTGTTCGCATTGGACAATAATACATTACTCATATACGATAGCATGTATCCATTATAAACGAGAGATCTGTTAAAAATAACGTGTTCAGGTAATATTTTATCCACGAGTGATATCCCAACAATGCCCGTGTCAAGATTTTACTACTACAGTGGAAATAATAATAATAATAATAATAGTAATAATAATAATAATAATAATAATAATAATAATAATAATAATAATAATAATAATAATAATAATAATAATAATAATAATAATACTAAACGACTTAGATTGAAAGTCAAGTACGCTAAGGGCTGGACAAAGTTGGAGAAAAAACAACTAACAACTCAGATCTAATGCTCTTAAGATAATAACCTTATTCAAAGACATACACTGGGCTAAATCTGTCAACGTTCAAACCTAAAATAAATCTTTGGAAAACGTCAAAAACCAAAACAAAAATGGAAATTCTGACGCATCTTTGGCACGTCAGCCGCAATGAAGCACCATGCGGGTCTTCCAAAAGGAGAAACTCTTTCTTCATTAACACAACGCATACACGTTATAATTTGTTTAGAGTTTTAAAAGTTGACGTAGCGGTTCTTCTATAAATACTTCTTAAAACATGCATTAGGAAAGAAAATCGATTCCAATTCACTTCTTTAGAAACGCGGCATAGTGATGATTTAATCGCTACAAAAAAAAAACATTTTGTTTTGCTTGAATCAAGTTTGGCGCTGTGAATGCAAATAGTTTCAGAGCAAAACAAAGTGTGTCCTAAAGGCAGTAAACTATCTGAGCAATTTACAACAGGGGAAGTAAAACAGGAACCCCTTCACCCATCAGAAAAAAAATTTGGAGATCCATTTTCCACGTTGGCTTGACTGTTGTTACAAGAGAAGCGAGGAAGGGAGAAATAAAAAATTTGAAGTGGAACTAGAAACGAAATGACAAATCCTGATTTGGTCTTCATGTCCATTAGCATAAAGAACAACCGTACCTCTATGGCGAGCAGTAGTTATAAATATGCCGCGCGGTCATTTTGTCAAATGCTTTAAATCCTTGTATAAATCGTTTTATAGTACCGTGACTACAAAATCTATTTCTAGACTATATACTTTTGCCCACTAGAAGGAATGTTGGTGCCGACGCTGAGTTAATGATTAAAAAAAAAACAGTCAAAACACACAAAATCAATTTTTAGGACCCCATTCATATTTACACCCACTCAATCCCGGCCATAGTGTTAGAACAAACGCCTTGACTTTATTAAAAGACACCTAAAGCCATCTGTCAAATAGTTGTTACTAAGTGTAAAACCTGTTCTTTGACAGAGTACGTACACGGAAGATGCATTAGGAATTTATGTAGGCATTTAAAAATATTGGATAAACTTTGACATTAAAATGTGAAAAGAGATTTTTCTAAAAAAATTAAAATATAAAGCCCCGCACCCATTTCAATCAAACATTCAAATTAATTTTACATTTATTAGTGATAACATTTAACCTGATCGATATTAAAAGGCATGAAGGTCAAAGAATTCTCGAGATGATTCTTGTTATACAACAGGGCAGTCCAGAGAAGGTCAAGCTGTTGGACTGTCTTGACAGTCCAGTCAAAAGTCAAATTGTTGGACTACGACGGCTGGACGGGGTGAGGGGGGGGGGGGGAGAGAGAATGACTGGAGTTGGAGGTTTGGGACAGAAGACAGTGAGGAGTGTGTTAAACAAAAGAGTAGATGTCAGTGGAAACATTGGTCAGTGGGATCAATCAATGGTCAGCGGGACCAATCAACGGTCAGTGGGATCTATCAACGGTCAGTGGGATCAATCAACGGTCCGTGGGACTAACGGTCAGTGGGATCTATCAACGGTCAGTGGGATCTATCAACGGTCAGTGGGACTAACGGTCAGTAGGATCAATCAACGGTCAGTGGGAATAATCAACGGTCAGTGGGAATAATCAACGGTCAGTGTGACTAACGGTCAGTGTAAGCATAAATGAAAGACTGTTATCCCTAGGCCAGTGGGACTAACGGTCAGTGGGACTAACGGTCAGTGGGACCAACGGTCAGTGGGACCAACGGTCAGTGGGATCAATCAACGGTCAGTAAGATCAATCAACGGTCAGTGTGACTAACGGTCAGTGTAAGCATAAATCAAAGACTGTTATCCCCAGGCCAGTGGGACTAACGGTCAGTGGGACTAACGGTCAGTGGGACCAACGGTCAGTGGGACCAACGGTCAGTGGGACTAACGGTCAGTGGGATCAATCAACGGTCAGTGTGACTAACGGTCAGTGTAAGCATCGGTCAGTGGGTGGAATCAATCAACGGTCAGCGGGACTAACGGTCAGTGTAAGCATAAATCAAAGACTGTTATCCCCAGGCCAGTGGTCACTCACCTTGTATGGGGTCATGACAAACAAATGCTTCTCCTTGTCGCGGTCGTCCACGGACATGTCCCTGAGGATGGGCAGGTTTCTGGCCACCCTGACCTTCTCGTAGGCGTGGCCGTAGGTCTTGTTGTCGATAGAGATCTGAGAGAAAGGTAAACAGCTGATTGACACCTTGTTGAAGACGGCATTTAAAGAACGCGTCAAAAACAGTATCTTTAAAGGCAAATATAGAATTATGTAAATTATATAGGCCTACATATTATATATATATATATATATATATATATATATATATATATATATATATATATATATATATATATATATATATATAATACATTGTACACACACACAAAAGAATTTTAAAAATGTAAAAGAAACACCAAAACTGTCAAAGACGGATTGAATTTTTTACCTTCAGAACTAGTCCACGGCTATCACCCACATACGCGATGGTATAATCATCAATGGTGTCAACAAAAAGTGACGTCACAAGATCATTAACATCGCTGATGACCATAGTGGCTTCGTTAGTCATTGGGATGGTACCAGAAATAAACGGGTTGATGCCGTAAAAGCTACTTGCGGCCGTGAGGTTGATTTTTTCATCCTCATACTTCTCGGGGCAAAAGTCAATGGGAATATCAAACTGAAACAGGGAGATAATCAAAATAGCAATGTGGTAGAGGACAATTATTCACTACTATTTAAATAACTATTAAGAAAAGCGTGGGTCTCTTCTCAATATTACAGGGGTGCCACTCATTTTTTAAGTGAATCCTGAAAATGAATCCCAAAATTTTACCAATCCTGAAACTAAAATTTGAAATTTTTGAAACCCTGAAACTTAATTCCGCGCGGAACTTCAAAATAAAATGGACTATTATTTCATTATTTTTGAGACATTTGATTCATATTATGTTCAATTTACATTCCTTTAAAATGGATTTATTTTCTTTGTAACAAGCTTCAAATAAAAAATAATCTTTAAAGGATTGTGCTTACAACAAAATTAGTTTACAATGTTAATCCCATCTCTAGGCCTACCCCATAATGTGCTATTGTAGAACTCCCCCCCCCCAGCCAGCTTTTATAACATAACTATTTAATTTTTTAGAACTTCCTAGCTTGAGTTAAAGTGTGTAGTCAGCCAACTGTTAAGTAACAAATATTTTGCTAACCTCTATGTCTTGTTATTGAATAATAAGCCCACTATATGCAGACCCCTAATAAGATTGTCACTGTATTAAAATACAGGGTTGACTTACTGTAGCTATTCAAGGCTTTAATTATAAACAGCCACAACAAAAACCTTAAACCCTGTTTTCCCAATCAACACCAATGGGGTCATCCATAAATGATGTCACGCTTTTTTGACGATTTTTACCTCCCACTTCCCCTCGGTCAAATATCGTCACAAAAAGCCAGACCCCACCCTCTAAAATGACGTCACGCCTCAGCCTACACCCTCCCCCCCCCCCCCCTAAAAATTGAAGTCGAATTTTTCTTAAAATACGATATTTTTCCAAAAATCTTGTCTGACCTCTGTCAACATAGAGTACTTTAATCAATTCCTATTACACTTTATTGAAACAATATTCTTAAACGCGAAATAACGGCTAAAATTCGTTTTCTAACATAGCTTTTGGATAATGCAAAAGTGTGATGTCACACCATCTGAATCCCTCCCCCTGATGACAAAATTACGGACCCCCCTCCCCCTACGAGTGTGACGTCATTTATGAACGACCCCAATGCCCCCACCATTGATATACATGATGACGTGAAGAAATATCGTGGAAGTTTTAAGTCCATATCGCGGAATAACAGAATTAAGTTAATTTTAAAAATAATTTTAGAAGTAACTACGCTAGTAATACTCATGTCAGAGATATAGCCGCCCGACTAAGTGAAAAGCGGATTTTTTTTTTTTACAAGCGGTTTGGAGGGGCAGTGATAGCGGCTATTTTCTCAGACACGGTACTTCAAGATTTTTTAAACATTTCAATGACGTTTTACCAAAGTAAAAAAAAAACAATTAGATGTAGACCCTGCTAGATTGTGTAACTAAATTATAGCAGGCCTACATATTTTGTTTAATGATGTAAAACGATGCAGTTCTAGTTTTTTTTCCTTGAATCTAGAAGTAGGCCCTTATTAAAAATAACCACGTTAAAATTAAACAGCGCTTGTACTTGTAGAACTGCCTTGACCGAGAGACACGACTCAGACTGTGTTTGCGTGTCCTCGTGACGTAGGTCTTACGGTCAGCGCGACCTTGAAGAAGCGGGTAAGAGGTGGTAAAAAGTGACGGTAAAGTTGAGTGAAAACAGCACAGTTCTATTTCATACATAAAATAGTCCTCCAGATAGATTTTTTCTTTTCGTTTTGTAATACCAAATACAAAAAAAATATAAAAAATTTTATCGGAGCAAAATCTTTTTTTTTTTAAAGACCATCGGCGATGCTAGTGAGCTTGATCTAGTACTTGTAGGCTTTAGTTGTTTTTATTACACAGCCTAGCGGTATCCCATTGATGACATCACGTAAGTAATACGAGTTTTACCCTCAACCCATATAGTCATAAAAAATAGCCAGACAGCCACACCACGAATGACATCAAAAAGTTTCGTCTACAGCCTCACCCATCTGATACAGCTGATTATTATTTGGTCCTTGGCGCACGCGTGAGATTGTTGCTGACGTCATTTACTATTCATTTTTTTCGGAAAAGGCTATTAGCGGGAGTGTTGATGATAAAAACAATTTTTACAATGCCAAAATTTTCAAAGCTTAAAACGATCTAAAATTTTTTTTAAACTGCAAACCCGGAAATTTTCAAACTCAAATCTTGCGAATCCGGAAAGGGGAAAAAATATGATTCTCGAATCCGGAAATCCGGGATATCCCGGAAAAGTGGCACCCCTGATATTAGTAAAGGTATCCAATAGATAGAATAGTGACCCACGCTTTCGAATCGGAAAAACTGGACTTTGCAATTCTGTCCGTGTGTGTATGTATGTGTGTCTGTAAACACGATAACTGGAGTATCGTTACAGCTTGGTTGATGAAATTTCATATCTAAGTATTATATCAAATTTGAAGTTCTGTGTCAATTTTTCAGCGATTTCCGGTAACCGGAAGTGTATATATTCTACTTTTAATTTTTCAAAAGCCTATAACTTGGGTACTGTTTCAGATAGATGAACGAAGCAAGCAAAGATCTTTTTAGCGTTGTCTTAGCCCCTGTATTATCTTAATATTGCTCTAGGATCTGTTTCTGATGGCATTGAAGTCAGCAGACATTTCTGAGGCTTACCAAAGCGTGATATGGGTTTAATTATTTATACCTGAAAAACCAACAACAATTATAAGCCAGCAAAAGCAAAACATCGTTTACTCACCGTGGCTTTCTCACACTGCGACTGTGGGCCTAAATGGGCGCCTCCAGAATGACCATTCCCTTCAAAGCACTTTTTGATATTCTTATGGAAAAACTCGCGGATATGCTGCATCTTATACACGCACAAGGCTACTTTATTGGTGGTCTTGTTGGCGAAGATACCGTACAACACCTCTTGGGTCGTGTCACCCCCTAACGACTGGGCCAGTTTCCGACCAGCAGTTCCTCGGTAAGCTGCCTGCAGGAGATTGTAGTGTGTGCCCTCGTGCATGCATTTGAACGCCACCTCAGTGTACGAGTAGTATTTTTGGTCCCTATGGCACAGTCGAATAGCCACCGAGTGTCGGTCCCGACTGGCCTCGACGCCGTTCTTCTGCACCATGAGGATGTAGCTAAAATTCTCAGAGCTGAAGCCGTAGATGTAGTTCACCGGGAACTGCCGTTTGCTCATATCTTCGAAATGGAACTCGCTGTTGTAGAAGTCTGTTTTCGAATGAAAGACCAGACCAAAGTCTGTCAGCTTTCTGGTCGCCACCGCCGGGACCCCGTCCGACTCCACGGACCATGAGACGGCAACGTACATCGCCGTTTTCTGCGGCGCCGTTCGGGTTTCTGGGGGGCCCGGGGCTAGGAAGGCGACGACGGAAGACCGAGGGTTGGCGCTGACGATGTCGCTGGCGTTGGCGTTGGTGAGGATGGTGATGTTGTTGAGGTTGCGCTTCTCGCAGGAGCCGTGCCGGCCCGTGCCGCAGACGATGAGCTCGTTGGCGCTCTCGTCGATAAGAAGAACCGTGTTGACATTGCTGACCTTCTCCCCCGCGCAGTTGGACGCTCCAGATTGTTGACAGGTATCGTCATTCAATGGTCCAGTCTTGACCACCAACTTACGCGTCAGGTTACCGCTCAAGCTGGAAGAGAAAAGGACACTCATGATCACAAATATCGCAATACGAACGTACATTTAAAACACAATTAATAGATTTATCAAAAAACTCGAGTTCAGCTATTATTGCGTTATGTGCTTGACCAAGTAAAAGTAGTAAAATTCCTCTTTAGGTCTAACGATCCATTGGCCAGTCGAAGTAGAGTTCATGCTTCTTGACCTCGGCAAATGAAGGGATATGGTCAGCACTATGCCCACCCGCCTTTACTTTCCCTAACGTAAGCCAGGTACTCATCACAGCTGGGTGAACTCAGGGACGTCCTGCAGTCACGAGTCCGAACCGTGAACCGAACTCGCGACCTTCGGGCTAGCAGCCAACCACTGTACCAAGTAAGTGACCAAGACAGGAGGTTAAAAAAAAAACCCAATAGATCTAACAGAGACAAGGGATGTCTTTAGTTCGCGAATGTTGTCGGCCTTTCAGTACCCGAGTGTAGGTTTAGTACTGGAGAGTCATTGCCTACGCGAATATTTCCCACACGACAGCCTACACCCACATTTATTTAGAACAGGGGTCTCCAAACTACGGCCCGCGGGCCGGATGCGGCCCGCGATGTCCTCTCATCCGGCCCGCGGAGATCTTTTTGTCCACGGAAAAAACGTTTGTTGGTGATGGCTGAGGAACTTTGTCCAGAAAAATCAAAGACATGCCTAGAAGAAACTGGCCCTCGAAGTGAAATTTGATAGTTAATGCGGCCCTCGGACTGAAAAGTTTGGAGACCCCTGATTTAGAATACGGCCTTCTCCACAATAGGAATCAAACATGACAGAAGATTGTATTTAATGTTCCATTTCATAAAGCGCAATGTGAATCAAATAAATAAAAACACACGACTGTCACAATCAAGGCCAGTAAATCTGATTAATGTGTCAAAACAAAAACGCTACCCCCACCCCCATCCGCCCCTCCTCGTCCTCTGTACACGGTGTGAGTATTTATGCGAACTTGAATATGTGGGCAGGGGAAAGACTATTAGACCTGACCAGTCTTATCATATTATCGCATTACAAATGAGTTTCCCGACTGGATATGACAGGATTCTAGCATCCATCACCACCTATAAACGGGTGGAGGGTTGCCGGGGGAAGATGAACAGACAGCCCCAACTACTGCTGGTAAAATATCAGTCACGGCTACAGCTGGTAAAAGATCAGTCCCAGCTACGGCTGGTAAAATATCAGTCACGGCTACAGCTGGTAAAATATCAGTCACAGCTATAGCTGGTAAAATATCAGTCACAGCTATAGCTGATAAAAGATCAGTCCCAACTACAGCTGGTAAAAGATCAGTCCCAGCTACAGCTGGTAAAAGATCAGTCACAGCTATAGCTGGTAAAATATCAGTCACAGCTACAGCTGGTAAAATATCAGTCACAGCTATAGCTATGTTACCTATAGCCATCTCAACTATCAGATGGACCGTTTCTATAAAATTCAACTATAGCCATCTGAACTATCAAATGGGCCTTTTGCATAGGCAGTTTTACTGGCCATACTATTACAGGATTTATTTAAAATTTCTTCCTTTTAAAAAATAAGTATAATTTTTTTTTTTATTCAGCCATCGTATTTTGCCAACATCAGCTGTTTTCTATATGAAGGCGGCCAAGTCGTGCGTCACAAACAACCAGAGTTGCGTCCCTGCGAGAAAAAAAAACCGGCCGAGAATTGAATGGTGTCCCATGTCGCTCCATCTACATCTGCGGACCGCGTCTGTTAATGACGCCAGAGTTAGTGCGGCCTCAAAGCAAAGGGGCTCAAGTGCAGAGACTGATTGGGGGGGGGGGGGGGGAGGAGTAGGCGTTAAAGGGGTAGGGGGTGCAGTGGAGGAGTGGGGGGGGGGTACCGTATGCTACAAACAGGACACCCTTAATAGCAGGTTAATGTCAGACGGTGGGGGGGGGGGGAGGGGCTGGGTTCCAGACGAGAATTTGATGAGCCACGGGCCGTTCATCAACCCCGGGTCGACAGGCACAATGTTTAATGGATTTTAACCATTGGCTAAAAGCAGCGCTGCGCTCTTTGCAAGACGCGGTTTGCGCTAAACGATTTCCGCCGTTCGCGTTGCGCACTGTCCACGGTGTATCAGGTGAGAGTATTCATGTCAATATCTGGAACCGATCCGGAGCTATAATCTTACTAGTGTTTTAATTTGACTGTCCCTTCATTTCGTCCCTTGAAAATGTCCGCTTAGCTGCAACTTCCGTCCCTCGAAAATGCCCGCCTAGTCAACACTCAAAATGTCCCAAGATTATGTCCGCCTAGCTAAACCTTTGTCGTCCATCAAAAGTCTTCGCCTAGCTAACACGCTGTTCGTACCTACAAAATGTCCGCCTAGCTAACACGCTGTTCGTCACTACTAAATGTCCGCCTAGCTAATACGCTGTTCGTCCCTACACAATATCCGCCTAGCTAACACCCCTACCCAAAGAAACCCATTGCGTCCAGATTCGAAGAAAAACTTAAGTTTCCTGTTGTGCCAAATTGAACGCTACGCTTAAAGCTGAACCAATAGTCACCCGATCCCTTTAAAGGAAAAGTATAACCACTCTTATTGTCGACGACAGAAGACGAGTTAAGGCACGAAATTTAACCACGCACAATCTGTGACATTCACAATAGAGGATGTCCTCGCTTTCATAGTAGGATCTTCATTACCGACGGATATAGGCCTACCTCCACCCACATTACACCCACCAGCCACTAATTCCTGCACCAGAATATCCACCGGCCACTAACCCCTACACTATTAAAAGCCCTCCACCACCAAAGTGCTGGTCATTTATCAAAGCGTGACATGCCACTCTCCCCCCTCCCTCAATGACACTACTGTCCTGTTAGCAATTAATTAACAGTTAAATAAAAACGAGCCGGGTATTGTAAGCAGAAGACAGTTCGCCCAACCTCCCCCACCCCTGACGCCCTGATTGGGTAAACATCACGAAAAATAACGGCCGCCATACAGTACCAGAGAAATGAACCCGCGACGGTTAAGCCGGCGTCGGTGATGGCAGAAACCCGACGATTTATTATTCCACCAATGTCAGTTGTTATTGCAGCAAGCGGAGAAGCTGGTCAGAACTCACACCAAAGGCTGGCCAGAACTCACACAGAACATGAAGGGCTGGCCAGAACTCACACAGAACATGAAAGGCTGGCCAGAACTCACACAAAAGGCTGGCCAGAACTCACACAAAAGGCTGGCCAGAACTCACACAAAAGGCTGGCCAGAACTCACACAAAAGGCTGGCCAGAACTCACACAGAACACGAAAGGCTGGCCAGAACTCACACGAAAGGCTGGCCAGAACTCAAAGGCTGGCCAGAACTCACACGAAATGCTGGCCAGAACTCACACAAAAGGCTGGCCAGAACTCACACAGGACATGAAAGGCTGGCCAGAACTCACACAAAAGGCTGGCCAGAACTCACACAAAAGGCTGGCCAGAACTCACACAAAAGGCTGGCCAGAACTCACACAAAAGGCTGGCCAGAACTCACACAGAACATGAAAGGCTGGCCAGAACTCACACAAAAGGCTGGCCAGAACTCACACAAAAGGCTGGCCAGAACTCACACAAAAGGCTGGCCAGAACTCACACAAAAGGCTGGCCAGAACTCACACAGGACATGAAAGGCTGGCCAGAACTCACACAAAAGGCTGGCCAGAACTCACACAGGACATAATAGGCTGGCCAGAACTCACACGAAAGGCTGGCCAGAACTCACACGAAAGGCTGGCCAGAACTCACACGAAAGGCTGGCCAGAACTCACACAGAACATGAAAGGCTGGCCAGAACTCACACAGAACATGAAAGGCTGGCCAGAACTCACACAGAACATGAAAGGCTGGCCAGAACTCACACAAAAGGCTGGCCAGAACTCACACAAAAGGCTGGCCAGAACTCACACAAAAGGCTGGCCAGAACTCACACAGGACATAATAGGCTGGCCAGAACTCACACGAAAGGCTGGCCAGAACTCACACGAAAAGTTGGCCAGAACTCACACGAAAGGCTGGCCAGAACTCACACAGGACATAATAGGCTGGCCAGAACTCACACGAAAGGCTGGCCAGAACTCACACAGGACATAATAGGCTGGCCAGAACTCACACGAAAGGCTGGCCAGAACTCACACAGAACATGAAAGGCTGGCCAGAACTCACACGAAAGGCTGGCCAGAACTCACACGAAAGGCTGGCCAGAACTCACACAGAACACGAAAGGCTGGCCAGAACTCACATGAAAGGCTGGCCAGAACTCACATGAAAGGCTGGCCAGAACTCACATGAAAGGCTGGCCAGAACTCACACGAAAAGTTGGCCAGAACTCACACAGAACATGAAAGGCTGGCTAGAACTCACACGAAAAGTTGGCCAGAACTCACACGAAAAGTTGGCCAGAACTCACACAGAACATGAAAGGCTGGCCAGAACTAACACGAAAAGTTGGCCAGAACTCACACGAAAAGTTGGCCAGAACTCACACAGAACATGAAAGGCTGGCCAGAACTCACATGAAAGGCTGGCCAGAACTCAAAGGCTGGCCAGAACTCACACAGAACACGAAACGTTGGCCAGAACACACACGAAAGGCTGGCCAGAACACACACGAAAGGCTGGCCAGAACTCACAAGAAAAGCTGGCCTGAACACGCTCACAAGAAAGGCTGGCCTTCAGTATTCAAACGTTACGCCTTTAACTGTGAGCCACCGAAACAGTAAAAAATTTCACTGTCATACTATAGACTTTCATGGTCATACCTTAGTCAGGTAAAATAAATAGGCTGAAATTGTGTTCGCCGAAATCTTTCAGAACATAGAAACATGTACCCTCACTTGAAGTTGCCTGCCAATCGTTATGTTCAGATTCGTGCTTATCTAGCTTATATTTTTCACTACAATATTTGTTTTAAAAAAAAGTAATTCTTGAAAATGTGTAAATTATGTCAATACGCACCAGTAAATATAATCCGAGGCGCCGATGTACACATCATAGGAGGTGGGGTCGACCGCCATTCGCGTGAAGTTGGACCCGGGCTGGGGGTTGGGGAACTCAACAGTCTGATACAGGCTGACGTCTCTCTCGGGCACGTTCCCGGCGGTGCTGGGCTGGGTCAAGGTGAGCAGGAGCAGCACCCCAAGAACGTGCACAGCACGCACGTGCAGAGGGGGCCATATGCAGATTTCTGTTTTGCTAGGTGCTGCCATTGTTGGAGGCTAAGAAACCATCATTTGATCTGGAAATAGAAAAAAAAAACAATAAATCAGATATACACTAAGCAGTTACATATGTGAAGTTATGGGTGTATAATGGGCTATGTATGATTAAAGAGAACACCTGACAACCGAAAAGGTGATTTGGTTATTTAATGAACTCCAATCTTCAAATAACGTGGTATTTAAAAGCAAAAAAGTAAAAAATAGTATCCTTTCGGAACTGACAGTCAAGTAGAGTTAATCTCTTTCTTGACCACGACGTGTGAAGCAATAGTGTAGACAGCACATTTGCTTTCTTTGATGTGATTCAGGCACCCAAAAGAGCTGGGTGATTTTTCAGGTAAGTAGTTGAGCGCGCTACCTCAAGGCCACACAGTTCCAGATATGAATTCAAACTCCAGTCCAAAAAAAAAAAGACATCAAAACATTCTTTCAGTAACACAGAGAATAAACGGGGAAATCCGAAAACACTAAAATAACACAAACACCAAGCACACATCGGAGAAACCCGAAGCCCGCTAGTGAGAAATCCCAGCTTCCAGCCAACCTTGTTGAAAACAACTCCGATTCAATATACACAGATGCGATTGATCAGATCACTTCTTCCCATGCTCGTGCGAGCGAGGCCACGAGGAGGAGAACGAGGGGTAAAAAAAAAAAGAAAATCGTTAAAGATAACACTCAAAGATTCCCCTCTGACTAACAACGTCACCCGAACTATAACGCTCGTCCACGGGTAACTCTGGCCGGGGCTCCACTAATCCCGGGGAGGGAGAATGAAGTCATTGTGGTGTGCTACCCCCGTCGTTTCACGGGCTGGGGTCGGGCCATAAAACAAGGCGGGAACCCACAAGATGAGGCCGCACTTATCTCCTAGTCTGCTGGCCCGGGGGTCCTCACACCATCGGTGTTAGACCCCCCTTCGACATGCCATGCATTTTAATTGGCCCATCTCGCGTCAATGGTGCAGGACACCGGGATGGTTGTTGTAAAGCCGAGGCCGATACTCACGCGGGATAGTAACTTGTGTCAAGCAGTCATTCCTCAAATAAAAAAAAATTCCCAGTCTTTTTCGTCCAAGGGGAGATTACTCTAACGAGAACTACAAGGGCAGTAACCACACAACTGTACCAGTTTTCATTAGTCCCTATGCTATTTTCGCGCTAACCATGTTTATGATGAACAGACAATTTCTATATATACAATAATCACAATTATCACTGTAATAATAGAAGGCAAAACAAAACAGAACAAAAACTGAATCCATCTCAGTTTTTTTTTGTTTTCTGTCGATATCTCTGTAGTGATAACCCAGTGACTTAATACAAGTA
Organism: Physella acuta; assembly: GCF_028476545.2. Taxonomy (NCBI): domain Eukaryota; kingdom Metazoa; phylum Mollusca; class Gastropoda; family Physidae; genus Physella; species Physella acuta. Next base: position 105,905 of record NW_026731554.1, read on the forward strand.
TCAACACGACTATAAGAGAACTTATCTTCTAAGTTTTATATCATGGTTTTATATTACATAGCAAAAATTACGGTTCTAAATATGTATATTTTCAATTGGTTTACCTGCTGTACAAGAAAAATCGCTCCAGTTCTATTATCCATATCCCAGCGGTTATAATTAGAAGCCCGAAATCTCGAACCCTAATGAGATTTTACTCGAGAGCACACGGGGAAATCCCGACCGAGCTTGTGTCGAAACTAGCGGTCAGAGGCATTGACGCGGCTTACAATCAATTAGCGCTGGACTTTCATGGGTGAGCTCTATGACTTGCGCGCACTGCTTGCCTGAGTACACAGTCACTGGCGGCTTCAGTGGCACCGAAATTCTTAGCCCCTGAAGCGGTTAGTTAACTAATGGTACCGTATTCAAAGTCTTAAAGACGTGTAGTTGTGGGAGGGATCAAGACCGATTGACGGGCAACGATCTCAAGAGGTTTGAAGATTTGTATGGCGTACAAGACAGATGCTGAATAGAGCAAGAATGGTACTAGACAGTATCAGGGAGGTATAGGACTTGTAGGAGACAGTATCGTGGGGTACAAGACTTGTAGAAGACAGTATCGTGTGGTTCAATACAGTATCGCGTGGTTCAATACAGTATCGCGTGGTACAAGACATTATCGCGTTGTACAAGACTTGTAGAAGACAGTATCGTGTGGTTCAATACAGTATCGCGTGGTACAAGACAGTATCGCGTGGTACAAGACTTGTGCAAGACATTGGCGGTGTCAAACATTGAATCACCACATCCGTTAACGAGCAGCCAACATGGAGGGGGGGGGGGTGAGAAGAGCGCTCATAACTTTTCATTTCTCTGGGAAGGAAAGGGGGGACACAGAGCGTTGTGAACTGACACGTGCAACTTTTTAAAGCACCGTGGACGGCTGCCAATTTACAAAGGGCTTTATTAGAAAAACAATAAAAAAAAATCCATCGTGCCTAACCACAAAACAGATCAACTCGATACCAGAGAGGTCTTCACCGCAAATTTATGCAAGTTTTGGGGGTGGGGGAAGGGGGCAGAGAGGGAATCAAAAGGTTTCGGCTGGGGAAGTAGGGGGGGGGGGGTATAATTCAGAAGTCCAGCTAAAGTAGCAGTTCTTTACTCTTTTTTTATTCAGATTAATTCTCGTTTGATTTCGCATGCAAATTAAAACAAAGTAACGGTTAACGTAAAGCGGACACAAGATATGGTAAGCAACTAATCTACAGTATTATTTTTAAGTAATTTCAAGAATTGGATGTTTTCGAAACTTCACCCTGATTAATGCATCATTTATGAATGTTTCATTTACATTAATACCAATATTAAAATAAAGAATCGATGACAATAATTGCCACAGTTCAATTCAAGGTATAATTAATTACTATCAACTAAGACTCAACTATACGATAATTTATGCAAACAACTCACAACCTAAGTACTTTACACATAAAGCATTGAGTGTTTGATGTCTTTACTTAAAAGGTATCCTCTTAACGTAATTAGCAAATTAAAGATTAATATGTACTCAAGAATTTTAGACCGTTAAGGTTAAGTCGACATTAACCTAACATCCCAGTTTCTTTGAAGTTTAGTTTTGTCCTTTTACCATAACACGAATCTGACCCATTTACGAATTCCTTACTCGGGTTTATTATTGATCAAAGTAAAAAAAAAAACAACATCCAAATCATTATCGCTCGCGTCGTGTCCGCACTAAGTACTCACCTTCATAAAACACGTTCATTCTCTTTCAGTCTGGTCACTCGACTGACACGTCATCGTCAAGATTTCTCTGTTTGTAGGGGGCACCCGTCCACCCAGCGTCTCCCGCCCCACCTCTCCCTCGATGGGGATTAAACAAAAGGGGGGGGGGGGGGAGAGGATTTCAATTTTTACCCCTAGTCGGCTACGGAAAACACACCAGCTAGACGTAGGGGAATAATGGAATAATATCTCGCCCTAAGAAGATCCTGGCGGCTCCGTATAATGGATATTGACGTTCTGGTGGATTGCCCAGAGAAGAGAATATTCTAGAATATCATGGTTATGGTTAAAAAACAAAGAATTCACTGCGATCAATGTATGTGGGAGGGGGTACTAGAGTGAGGTGTATTGGTGGGAGGGGGTGCTAGAGTGGGGTGTGTGTGTATAGGCTTAATGTATGTAGAAGTATTTCTGTGTGCGTGTATGTGTACGACTTAATTATGGGCGAGAGGGTTGGTATTGATAGATTGCTCGGGGTCGACTAGTGTTGTAACTAGACGTGACAATCAGATGTTATCCTTGGGCGTGACCATCACACGTGACAAAGACACGCAACTACTAGACAAGACCCCTAAACATGGTCACGAGACGTGATCCCCAACGTGACCCTCAGATGTGATAACGATACCTAACTACTAGATGCACCCCTAAACATGATCATCAGACGTGACAACGATATATAACTATCAGATGTGAACCCTAAATATGATCACGTGATGTGGTCCCAAATCGTGACCGTCATACGTGACGTGATAACGGTACCAGATATGACCCCTAAACGTGATCACGAGATATGACCTCGAGACGTGATCCCCAGACGTGACAATAGACTTGACGTGACCAAACGTGACGACTGATCTTAACCTGTTGTCCCACGGTCAAGCGGCGTGACAGACGGGCCGTCAATCTACGGTCACATCACGGCTGTAATTACTCATTAGCTAATCACCTGACCCGTCCGCCTCTCCCCCAGAGAACTGCGGATGACGTGCCGTTACGTCACGAAACAAATCATCTGGGGATTTTATCTCTGTTTACATCGGTGCCCTGTGGTGCAAAACGGTGCCAACTGGTGCGTACGCCGATTACTCGCGCTAAAGTAGTAAGCGCTATGGGCGGTGAGGTGTACCTTATTTTATTATTGACTCGCACTTTCAACCAAATAAGACCTGAAGACGCAATACACTCAACTCTCAGACAAACAAAGTTTAAATTTGTTTTGACTCTCTTTAATACAAGTTAGTCGAGAACTGTACCAGGTTAAAATCTAAGGCATGTATCGTATTTCTTTTAACTATTAATCTCAAGGACATGGTTGTCTCTTGTGAACTGAAATAATTTCCGTTAACCCAATACTTTCCAGAAGTCTGATACTTGTCATAATGCGTCAACAAGAAGCCAATCCTTAAAAAATATGACCGTTAAAATCATCTTAATCGAGTCGTGTAGGTCATCACTCAAAAAATAAAACTAATTAAGATGTCATCACGTTAATTATGACGGAAAAATTTTTCAAGAGACGCTGGTACTAATGTAAAAATATCAGAACAAGAATGAATAAACAGACGGTACAAAGTGGTAAAGGATCACGACATAGAATAGATAAAATAGGGGGAACAAAGATGGTAAAAAGTTATATTAAGGGGTGGGTTACTTAGAATAGATGACAAAGTGGAATCAGGGGTATGTGGAAGGAGTGGAGAAATGGTACAGAGAGGTACGGGGGGGGGGGGGGGGGGGTTACAAAGCAAGAATGAAATAGATGGTAAAAAGTGATATTAAGGGGTGGGTTACTTAAAATAGATGACAAAGTGGAATCAAGGGGTATGTGGAATGGAAGGGGGGATGATACAAAGTGGCACCGGGGGTGGGGGTACAAAGTATGGATCTGTTTGAGTGGGCGGGTTACGTTGTATGAAGCAGAAGGTACTGAGTGCCAGACAGATGGTACTGAGTGCCGCAGACAGACGGACGGTACTGAGTGCCATAGACGGTACTGAGTGCCATAGACGGTACTGAGTGCCACAGATAGACGGTACTGAGTGCCACAGATAGACGGTACTGAGTGCCACAGATAGACGGTACTGAGTGCCACAGACAGACGGTACCTAGTGCCACAGACAGACGGTACTGAGTACCACAGACAGACGGTACTGAGTGCCGCAGACGACAAGCTGGTACTCAAGTGGTCGGTGCCAGGACATGAAACAACCAGACACGGTCCCAGGGTGCATTGTCAGGGGGGGGGGTAGAAGTCGTACCTGCAGGGACCACCTGCAGCTCACATCACTGAAGCCTCGAGTGCTCGCTAATACGTACACGAGTCATTGTTACGTTTGATGAGCCGTGCATTGAAGGAGGGAGGGAGGTAGGAGGGGGGGGGTGGTGACAATCATCCGTATTGTTATGAGGGAGGAAGACCTGTTTGATGTCAGTGTAGTAAGAAAGAAGTGGTTATGAAAATTTCAAGGACTAGCTATGAAAGCAGTTTATTTAAAACAAAAATTAAATGTTTATAGGCGTTATCCTTCCCACCCTGCATTTCTAGGCTGATAATGCTCAAAATTTGCCTGATATAAACAAACAACCACTACGCTGATACAACTAAGGGTAATTGTAGAGCAATCTGAGATTTGTACACCTTAAAATAATGAAGTACAAAGTATATACAATCATTGAAAAAAAATTGAATCACACGTATCAAAGAAAATACCAAAATACCTACATCGGTGTAAAACTGCTCTCACGGATAGAAAAGCACTTTATTAGTTAGAGCAGGACACTTGTGACAAACCTCGGCTTTATTTCTGCCCCCTGTAGTCAGATTTGAATTACCGGCTAAATCACATTCCCCTACAGCCGGCCTTCCAGGGCCCACGGCGGGTAAACTAAATTACCGGCTCCAATTTCTATTGGACGAGGCCTGGTTCCGGTGTCGGAGGTCGAGCTGCTTACGAGGTCGTGTTTCTGCTGAGTAGACCGAGGGCTCAGGTGGCAGCTGGGTGGTATCCAGTTGACCGCCGTATCGAATTAAGTCAAGGTATCGGGTTGACCACAGTATCGAGTTAAGTCAAGATATTCAGTTGACCGGCGTATCGGATTAAGTCAAGGTATCGGGTTGACCACAGTATCGAGTTAAGTCAAGATATCGAGTAGACCACAGTATCGAATGAAGTCAAGGTATCGAGTTGACCACAGTAACGATTCAAGTCAAGGTATCATGTTGACAACAGTGTCGAATTTAGTCAAGATATCCAGTTGACCGCCGTATCGAATTAAGTCAATGTATCGAGTAGCTTGGTATCGAAATAAGTCAAGGTATCGAGTTGACCACAACATCGAGTTAAGTCAAGGTATCGAGTTGACCACATTATTGAAAAATTTCAAGATATACAGTTTAGTACCGAACTAAATCAAAGTATCGAATTGATTACCGAATCGAATATATTCAAAATATCGAGTTAACTACTGTATCGAAAAAAATCAAAATGACGAGTTGATCACCATCTCGATATATATCAAGGTATCGAATTGATTGTGGGATCGAATAAAGAAGAGACTCTTCTACCTGACAAAATATTGATCAAAAAGTTGCAGATTCTTATTTAAAAAGTCATTGTAGTTATTGAAGAATAGAATACAAGACAGTAAGTCAACATCGGTATCGAATATATTTTATAAACACTATACTCTGCATGACTGAATAATTGAAGAGGTCAAGGAACCGAGTACATACATTGGTTAGCGTATCGAACCAACCACGGGTACTGATTTCTGTTGGTTCCAGGATTGGTAAGGTGACCATATTGATCAAGGTGAGATGCTATGTCTAGGTAGTTTGGTCGGGTTGGGGTGGGTTGTAAAGAAGAGTCGTGGGTTGTCTAAGGTGAGAAGGGTTGTCTTAGAAGAAGGATAGGTTATCTAAGAAGAGAGTTGGGTTGTCTTACGAGAGGAATGTGTTACATAAGAAGAGGGGTGGGTTATCAAAGACGTGTGGGTTGTCTAAGAAAAGTGGTGGGTTGTCTACGGAGATGGGGGGGGTGGGGTGGGGTATCTTAGGAGAGCGTAGGTATTATTAGGAAGGGGATGGGTTTTGCCCATTTCAGAAAGTTTCATTTGATGAAACTAAAAGAAAAGTCTACTTCGTTTAGTTCATTCAACACGAAGCTGATCTATCCCGCTCCCATCCCCAAACAACTCTCCCCCCCCCCTCCCTCCATTGCTCTCCAAATACCAGTCTTGTGTAAACATCGGCTGGACGTTTTTCACCGAACTTTGTAGGATGAAAGGAAGCACGTGAGCACAAACTGAGCAAGTGGGCTAATGGTGAGTACCCTATAACGACCACCACACATGATAATGACCGTGGTCTGGGGAGCATTTCTGTGGCGCTGGTCTCTGTCCAATGTAAGTTATTGATGGAACTATTGGTGGAACTATTGATGGAACTACTGATGGAACTATTGATGGAACTATTGATGGAACTAGTGATGGAACTATTGATGGAACTATCCAATGTAAGTTATTGATGGAACTATTGATGGAACTATTGATGGAGCTATCCAATGTAAGTTATTGATGGAACTATTGATGGAACTATTGATGGAGCTATCCAATGTAAGTTATTGATGGAACTATTGATGGAACTATTGATGGAGCTATCCAATGTAAGTTATTGTTGGAACTATTGATGGAACTATTGATGGAACTACTGATGGAACTATTGATGGAACTATTGATGGAGCTATCCAATGTAAGTTATTGATGGAACTATTGATGGAACTATTGGTGGAACTATTGATGGAACTATTGATGGAACTATTGATGGAACTATTGATGGAACTATTGATGGAACTATTGATGGAGCTATCCAATGTAAGTTATTGATGGAACTATTGGTGGAACTATTGATGGAACTATTGATGGAACTATTGATGGAACTAGTGATGGAACTATTGATGGAACTATCCAATGTAAGTTATTGATGGAACTAGTGATGGAACTATTGATGGAACTATCCAATGTAAGTTATTGATGGAACTATTGATGGAACTATTGATGGAGTTATCCAATGTAAGTTAGTGATGGAACTATTGATGGAACTATTGATGGAACTATTGATGGAACTATTTATGGAAATATTGATGGAACTATTGATGGAACTGTCCAATGTAAGTTATTGATGGAACTATTGATGGAACTATTGATGGAACTATCCAATGTAAGTTATTGATGGAACTATTGATGGAACTATCCAATGTAAGTTATTGATGGAACTATTGATGGAACTATTGATAGAACTATCCAATGTAAGTTATTGATGGAACTATTGATGGAACTATTGATAGAACTATCCAATGTAAGTTATTGATGGAACTATTGATGGAACTATTGATAGAACTATCCAATGTAAGTTATTGATGGAACTATTGATGGAACTATCCAATGTAAGTTATTGATGGAACTATTGATGGAACTATCCAATGTAAGTTATTGATCGAACTATTGAAGGAACTATCCAATTTAAGTTATGAAGGTCACCAAAGAGAATACAAGAAACAGCATTATGAAGGTCACCAAAATGGACAAAAGAAAAAACTCCGCGAGAAACGACGAGACAGAGAAAACAAACGGTAAGAAACCAAACACCAGAACCAACCAAACCGTGCCGGACAACAAGAAGGCCGTCACTTCATCCAGCGGGAGTTTGTTTGGCCAGCGCCCAGTGGCGGGCGGGGGAACACTAGAACCGTTAGTTCCTTTTTAGTATCGATTCTCCTGACAAAAAGACCACCGGGGATTTGGTCTTTTTATCCCCGTGCTAGTTAGTCGGTTTTTCCTATGTCGCTTTCTTCTAGGTCGTTCAGTTTCCAGAGGTCTCCATCGTAGGTGACGTACTTTTAAGATAATTTTTTTTTTCTGGTGTAAAATATCTCTATGTAATGTAATTTTAATTTCTGATGTAAAAAAAATATAGTGTGACGTACTTTTAAGATATTCTATTTTTTCTGGTGTAAAATATCTCTATGTAATGTAATTTTAATTTCTGATGTAAAAATAAAATGTGTGTGACGTATTTTTAAGAGGATTGTTTTTGTCTTGTGTATACTAGTGTGTAGCGAAATTTTATGATATCTTTTTGCTGATGTATGTCGTATGTAACTGACTTTAAAAATAGCCTTTTTTCGAAGGCCTGGATCGTGTGTACCTAACTTTACAGATATATTTTTCATGTCTAGAATCTCTATTTTACTTTGTAATTTTTTCTAGGTCTAACCAAAGTGTGCAAATATTAAGAAATAATGTTGAGCTTAAAAAATTAGTCTTTCTTGAAATCTCTTTGAGTGGATATTGTCTTGTATCCACCACAATCATTAAAAAAATGGACCAATAGATCTATATAAAACATTGAGTGTTTACAAATGCAAATCTTCTGTATAGAGGTTTTTTTTTAAACGGACTATACTGTGCCCTTGTTTTTTTTTTTTCAAAAGTAGATTTTTAAAAAATGTGGTTCCAGTGTGTGTAGCACACCTTATCAATATACAACCCCTGGGCCTCTTCCCCAACAACGAAGCTAATAAAGAAAAAATTGGAAGCAGAAATTTGAAACGTGTTTACCTTTTTATTTAGATGGCTGCGCATGCGTTAACCAGAACACGATGTTAGGGCGTTGTTTTAAGAACTAGATCTGACGGAGGGAAAAAGGTAGAACATTTACAGGCTTAAAAAATGTGGGTTTACTAAAGAAGTGGGTCTACAGCTAAAGTGGGTCCCCTAGAGAAGTGGGTCTCCAGCTAGTGGGTCTCCGAAAATAGAGGGACTCCGAACGAAATTGGTCTCCGAAAGAAGTGGGTCTACAGCTAAAGTGGGTCTCCTAGAGAAGTGGGTCTCCAGTTAGTGGGTCTCCGAAAGTAGAGGGTCTTCTGACGAAATTGGTCTCCGAAAACAGAGGGTCTCCTGACGAAATTGGTCTCCAAAAATAGAGGGTCTCCTGACGAAATTGGTCTCCGAAAGTAGAAGGTCTCCTGACGAAATTGGTCTCCGAAAGAAGAGGGTCTCCTGACGAAATTGGTCTCCGAAAGAGGTGGGTATTCAGCTTAAGTGGGTCTTCGAAAGATGTATTTCCGAGTAAAGTGGGTCTCCGAAAAAATATGAGTCTCCTACCTAAAGTTGGTACCCACTCTAATCCAAATAAACTGGGTCTCTAAACTGAATCACAAATAAAAGTGGATCTCGTCAATTTATACCTTTTAACTTCACGTGCATACCCGGCGCATGACGCCAAAAATAGAAGTGGATGACGTCAGCAATAAAGTGTATAAACATAATGCGTCAGTTCATGAGTTCCATTGGGTAATGATGTCGGTCACTGCTTGACATTAATTACCTTTAATTAGGGTTAAGATTAACAGGTGATACGGGTTAGTAAAGCGTTAAGTAGCTAGAATTATGTGGATACGTTAACAGTTCGATCTGTCATCGAACGTAAATCCGCTACCTTCAAATAGAATAGTTACAACATCTTTCTTCTTCTTCTTCTTCTTCGTTCTTAATTTTTAGTGTTGGAAGGGATCCCCCTCCAACACAATTAAGTAAACGTGTCAACTGGTTATGCGCCATTGTGGCCATTGACTCCAAAATTTCAGCCTGCTTTTCTTTTTTTTTTGGATTTGCTTACATAGCCTTTGTCTAACCGAGAACAAACTACAAGGCAGCAGTTGTTTGATTTTGGAGTTGTCTCTCCTAGAAGAGTGGCTTCCCGAGGGTTCGAACTCGAGACTTTTCGGTTTAGCAACCACGAGCTTTATCGACTCGACCACGCCGACCCCTTAAATATCTAAGGGGTAATAACAGGAGCGACTAAAACATACATTAATAAAGCTAATTATTATTAAAGTTAACTAAGTTAAAGTTTATTCACACTACTAAGAAGAAGCTTACAGCTCAGACTTCTCCAAGAGCCCGCCATAATTCCAGAGAGTGCTTGGGCTGCTAAGAGGATTGTGTAGAGGAGGAAAGCGGTGAGGTCGTTAGTTATCAGGTAATAATTGTCCGGGGGGCTGGGTATAATTAGCCAGGTAGAAAGCCAGGTAATGGGTTAGCTAAGGAAATTGATTGGTCATATATGTGAAGATCGATGACGGTGGCGGGCCGGTGATCAGTCGAGGGTAAGACATACGTGGAGCGTATTGATTGGTTGATAAGATATTGGGAGACGGTGGATTGGGAGACGGTGGATTGGGAGAAAGTTGAGATGGTGGATTTTACGTGTTTTTTTTCCCTTCAGGTGAGAATAACTCGGGTAGTTCAATAACTAAGAACTGCTACTTACAGTTTTATAAATTACTGACATGCGCACAACTAGATCATTTAATTACTAAAAGAACTCAATTTGTCTCACAGTAGCCAGAGGCCAATTAAACGAGTACATCGTCAATCTCAGCATGTCTGTGATAGGTCAAAAAGTTAAAGACACGAATAAATGTGACTAATACTTATAACTTGGCTACAAATGGGTTAAGTAGTGCCAAAACTTATACTAGTTAAATTTAATACTGCAAAGAATAATGACTATGGGTTTTTCAAAAAGCTTAAAGGAATGCCGAGAAAATAATTAACAAAAGAATTAACAAATATAAAAAGAGCAGCAATTTCCAGATTTTAAATTTAGCGGCCAAAGCCTAGTCAGCGATATAATAAAAACATGTGTTAATAAACCTCAAAGATTAGCATTACGGCCTGTGTTTTTTTTTCCTTTAAATTTTCCTTCAGCACGAGAAAAAAGAGGAAAAGGAAAAAAAACAACGAAACAAATTAATTTTAAAAGCCTCGAGACCAACTGTCGCCGTGATAAAAAGCGGATCACAAGAACTCCCCGAGTCCTTCTGGAACTTTCTCAAACAATGTCCATCGACCAGCCTCCCTCTGCAGGTGTCCTGCTAAGGTTCCTTTCCCCCCCCCCCCCCCCCCCCTCCTTCCACAACCCTCCCACCACAAATCAATGCGTTAATGACAACCAACGTGAATTGGACGGCGCACCGTTAAAACGGGGCCGACAAATAACAGGAGCCATCGTTTCATTGTTGCGGCCCTTCCAGTATTTGCAGGCCTGAAAATGGATGTTGAATTAAAATCCTTTAGCAGACGACGAGCAGAGGTTTACATTAACGAGCGGAGCCGCGCCGAACAAACCCGGGCGAAGATTAAGCGCCGACCACGGATAAAGGATTAGCATTAAGGGTGATTGCTTTAATTAATTACCCAAACGGTTCTACGCTGAAATGAGTCTTGTCCATTTTCGCAAATGAACGCATTTTTAACACTTTTCATAGTATTTTTTTTTTTTTAGTTAACAAATTAAAAAAATTTTGACGTTTAAACTACAAAACTTAATACATTTCTAGTTCCTCATCTAGTTTCTAACAATCTGTACAGAATCAAATCTACACACAGCACTTTTAATTTTAATGTGCTTTATTCTATTGTTTTATTCGTTTATAGTTGTATTTTTTTTTTAATGAATGTTCTTGAAACAAAATCAAACCAATGTCTGGTATGCCAATGTTTAAACATTTCAAACCAGGTAAATTAAACGGTCATACACTGAAGTAAGGCAGAAGTGCAGACACACGCCTTAAAACCAGGCAGTCTCCAACAGATACACGTATGATTTTATACTTAGCTTTAGGCAGAAAAGGTTATAAAAGATGTAAGAAAACTTTAATAGCATCTTTTGAACTTTTACAGAAAAAGCGAAATTTAAGTGTTGTTTTTTTCTTCTTACCAGAAACGCATACGAGTATGTGATTTGTGTGATGGTTTATGTAAATTATCACACGATTGATCTGTGAAATAATTAGTGTCAGTGATTTGTATAATGTGTGTGAGATATTCACGTCAATGATGATCAACATCACGCCGAACGCTCGTACCTGTAATCGTTCTATATTTGAATGAGTCACAATAAACCCCTGGCTGTACAGTGGGATAAAGACACACGCCGACCAGTTTGAGAACCATCGTGTTTAACGCGTGCGTATTTGTTCCCTCTCGCGGTGAGCAGGTGTTGTGTTTTATTACATTCTATGCATCAGGCTAATGACATCGCTGTTGGTTTTTTTTTAAAGGAACGGCGATGAAAGAGGGATGAAAGAAACAACTCAAGAGTGTGACATTTACTGGACAGATGGTGTGGGGATGGTATTTGATCTCAATTAGGCAATGATGGAACAGCGGCAAGATTATAAAGGAAATAGAACTTGACGGTAAATGTGAAAATATATACACGGGATAAAATTAACTTGGGGTCACGCACTGCAGTGAAAGGATGGCCTGTAAAGATTGCACATGAACAAATCAAGCTACCGCTATCATGATAGAATTGTCTAAGATCCCGACTACAAGATGGAACTTGACCCCTTGAAGAGTTACATCCCCTTAACATGAGCTGAAGTTGAAGGGGAGCCAACTCAACAGGGTCTTGGCAGTCGGAAGAAGTTCCTCAGACCTAAAGAGCAGACAGCACAAGAACTACAGACAAGAGACTTCGCCGTCTGCGTGCCGACAGAGGGCGCTGGCTCCTGCCAGGAATTTTGGACAAACGAAGCTTCCAATTTAAAGGGAATCCACTTGTTAGATAGGACAGTGGCATTCCATAAATAGATGGAGAATGCGGGCGGATTTAGGAAGTACATACATTAATAAAAGGCGAGTAATTATATATATATATATATATATACATATATATATATATATATATATATATACATATATATATATATATATATATACATATATATATATATATATATATACATATATATATATATATATACATATATATATATATATATATATATATATATATATATACATATATATATATATATATATATATATATATATATATATATATATATATATATATATATATATATATATATATATATATATACATATATATATATATATATATATATATATATACACGCACACATTCCTTACCCACAATCGTATCTAGAGCAACCCCATAGATCAAAGATTCGATGACCTCGATGTATGGGCGTCACTGGATATCTCCCAGTTATTTCATGATTACAGAGCGCCCCTTCTGTTTTTGTCCCCCCCTGCAGGAGACCGTCGTGTAATTAGCCGCACGCAACCAGTGTCAGAACGTCACCGCGCGGCTCCAGCGGTCTATTGATTATGCAATGCCCGGTGCCGGAGATAAGGAATCTCCAGCTGATCCGTGTAGGACGTCCGTGTGCGTGTTGTTACGTCAATCGTTACTCACACTTGCGGTCTCAGGAGATGCCGCGCCGGTTAAAGGTTCGGAGGTCACGGCAAGACGGTCTAAGTCAAGTCTCGGGTTACATGTAGTCGGTCTAGTCAAGTCTCAAGTCAAGTCTAAAGTCAAGTCTTAGATCGAATATGGTGGGTCTAAAGTCAAGTCTTAGATCGAATATCGTGGGTCTAAAGTCAAGTCTTAGGTCGAATATCGTGGGTCTAAAGTCAAGTCTTAGGTCGAATATCGTGGGTCTAAAGTCAAGTCTTAGATCGAATATGGTGGATTTAAAGTCAAGTCTTAGATCGAATATGGTGGGTTTAAAGTCAAGTTTTAGATCGAATATGGTGGGTCTTAAGTCAAATCTTAGATCGAATATCGTGGGAAGCGCCAAAGGTTCTTTTTTACCACAATAAATTGCAAAGTGCTGGCCCTAGGCATGTTCTCAAGGACAACTTTAGAATTATGGTAAAAATGAGGTACTTGAAACAAGGATACCTCAGGATTACTCTACCACTAAACCAGGAACGGGGGGGTTAAAAAAAGCCTTTCATAAGACAAGACTCATTGCCACACAGTATGATCACGAATGTACAGACGAAGACAATATATGCCTTGATCCCATCCCACGACAAGATAACCCCAGTGTCGGCACGTACCCCAAGGTTACATCACAACGTGTTTACCCGAGGCCCCCCTTTTCTACACCACCCCGGGGCGAGTAAAGTAGGTAGACAGTCTGTATCTAGCTGCCAACTATGTTTGGTGTGGTACCCCCACATTCAGTACCCTGCCCCCCATTTCGGTTCGTCATCTTTTAGAGCTGCCAATGTATGGTGTGCTACCCACATTCTACTAGTACCCTGCCCCCCATTTTAGTTCGTCATCTTTTAGAGCCGCCAATGTATGGTGTGCTACCCACATTCTACTAGTACCCTGCCCACATTTCGGTTCGTCATCTTTTAGAGCTGCCAATATGTCGTGTGCTACCCACATTCTACTAGTACCCTGCCCACATTTCAGTTCGTCATCTTTTAGAGCTGCCAATATGTGGTGTGCTAACCACATTCAGGAACCCGACCTGTTACAGTTGGTAGCAGTCTAGAATGTGAGAATCCCTGACACGGCAAAATCTGAAAGGAAACGTCAGGTAAATCCTCGGCATTGCAGGATTCAAATGGGGGGGGGGGGAGAAGAGAAATGGAAGTGGGGGGGGGGGGGGAGAGAATGGCGATCATTCCATGTTAGCGAAGTTCAAGGTCACTCGCCTACTTGCACGCGATCAAGGTCACTTGTATGCATGTCTATTATAATAACGCGTGCCACAGATAGATCATCGTGGCTTCGGGGGAATATCGTTGTATTGTGGCTTCAGGAGAAACGCCAGATGCCAACTCACCTACGTACAGAGAAAAATATGTTTGCAATGCTAGTTCACTATCAAAGCGTGCCCCTCGCTCCATTACATTCCTAACTGAGGCGACCTCACACAAAATAATTTCTTTAATTAATTCGTGGATGCCAGTGTCTATTTTTATCTCCACAGCAAGACATCGACATTTCTTACTAGCAAGACACATTGTCAAGCACTAAGAAATCCACATTTCTTAAACACGACTGGATTTTCTTACCTGCACTAAAAACATGCTCTCCGGATAATGAATAAAACTTAAGCCCTCGTTAAAAATTGTTTTGATAGCTGCATCATAATGAAACGAAAAATAAAAATACATTTGAAAATCACTGACAACAGAAATTGAATGGTTAAGCCAGTATTGTACTGGAAAAAATTAGATCTGACATTATTTCAAGGACAAAGATAGATAGAGGTAGAAAACTCAGTCCATGTAAAGACAGATCCGTGTAGCCATCACCTCCGTAGCTCTGTAAAGTTAAAGCCGCATTTAAATATATTTTACATTCGTTTCTGTACACACTTTCTTGACATGTTCACGGATAAAACACGATGCGAGAAACACTATCAGCAGCCTATCTTTAAGTTCGCATTATATGAATTGTTTGAAAAATTATAATTTAAAAGCACTAATTTTCACATTTTCTCACGGTCTGCGTAAAAAAAAAAACGCAAACAAAAAAATTAACGAATTTTAACTGCCTGAACAGTAATATTTTTTTTTATAAATAGTAAATATTTTACCACAGGAAACACATTTTACTGCACGTTAACGTGTGTGATACGTGCATGCTACTCTATGATGCATATTTAAAAAAAAAACAAATCTGGTAAAGAGAATTTTCCGTGTGGTGTGGACGGAACACTTCACGGCCAGGTTTAACACTTAGCCATAATGAAACCATCACATCATAGCCCATCCACATGCGCCGTAATTACACCCCGCTTAAAGCGTTAATTACCCCCACGATGCAGCCCACCTACAACTCATTTCAAAGATCGTCAATTTAAAAAAAAAAAAAAAAAAGAAAAAGATTGAAGACAACGAAGAGCAATAAATAATTGTAATTGATGAGTTGATGAGAGAGGCGGCTGGTAATGGGGGTAACGTTTGCCCGTGCGTGATGAATGGTATTTAGATACAGCTGGACCCTGTCGGATACGTCGGTCAACAAACATCGCACCGTCTCGTTATTCTGGCGTGCAACGCCAGCGAATATCTGGCCCACACAAACGTTATGCCTGATTGTATTTGAAGCCAAAGTCTTGATGGTGTTTAAGTGTGTTCCTAGCATATCTCAGCAGGCATGGCGATGATGTCGTTTGATACTTTTCATTACCTTCGGTGAAAGACGAGTTCTAGACTCTATAAATCGTACAAAAGAGAAGTTGTTGGTTCTATCCCGAGCCGTAGATAACTTAACTATAACATAAAAAATTTCTTATAAAAGAAATATGCACAGAATGAGTATATGGCTTAGCAATAACATGAACAGATTTAATATCAAAGAAATTTCACAGAATGGGTATATGGCTTAGCTATACCATTAACTGATTTCATATCTAAAAATAATATTTGAAGAATGGGTATATGGTTTAGCTATACCATAAACAGATTTCATATCTAAAAAATATATGAAGAATGAGTATATGACTACATCTTATCTGTATTATTTATGCTCACAATACTATCAATAGCATGCTAAACCACCATGTCAATGATGTATATTGTTAAAGTACTACACGTGAAGCACATCTTAAAGAGAACAACAGACTAACGCATTCTGCTTTATTTAAAATGGCTTTTGCCCCCCCCCCCCCTCCAAAAAAAAGAGAGCAAATGTCTTGTAGTAACTTAATACATTTTCCAAACAGAACACGATTGTCGAAAACTATATATTTTGGCTAGGTGCATCGACGATTAACTCAAATTTCTTCGGTAAAAAAACAAAAAACAATACAAAATGCACTCATCCATGCCTTACGTTATTACTGGCATTGGAAAATAAACGAAGGTAGGTATTGAAGAAAAAAAAACGTCCATAAATATCGACTTTCCCACTGGTTTTGTTTTATCTGTTTTAGCCGGCAAAAAAGTTGAAGAAAATGTAATTACACTAATAAAGACAAATGCTAACAATAAGTACGTGCATGAGTGTACACACTATATTCAACAAATTCAAATCACATACGGCATCATTTAAACTAAAAAAAACTTTGACAGGCAATTATTGTCTATCACGACTTGTTCTTGTTACTTATAAAAAAAATCAAATTACACAGCAAACAAATATAAATCTATTTAAAGAAATGCCAACGTAATTACGTAATTACTGCGGCGCTATGGTAGTTTTATTTTTAGCTTATAATTCCGATATTATTTTCCACAGTTCGTAATTGAAGTTGTGTTAATTTAAGGGGGGGGGGGGGGATTCCCATGGTCACATAAAGAAATAAAGATGGCGTCTAGATTTGGTACTAAACTTCAAGCTAATAACATTATACCCGCTGTGTGTGAGTCTTTTAATGTCGCTTTTATATTTCAGTAAAGGACGGTCAATACGACTGGAATGGTCAATAAAATGGGAAAGGTCAATAAACGATGAAAGGTCATTGAGATGTGTAGTCGTTTCTTCTAAAGGTCTGGTCGAACGGTTTAGATGGGGATAAAGGTTGTTTTAATGAGGATAATGATGTTAGTGTTGATTGGATTCAGGGCTGGGTTAGAGTTAGCCTTCAAGTTTAGGGTTACATATCAAGTTAGAAAAGTTAAAAATGAAGAGGGGTTAAAAGCAACAATTGGTACTTAAATAGCAATACAGACTTAAATTATAATTTCTTTGCCAAATGTACCCGTGTCTACATTTGGCATTGTAATAAAAATTTAAGTCAATGTTGCTAAGTTAGTTGTGGACAATATGTTGGCAGGGTGGTAGTGTATTCAATAGAGGGCAGCTTAAGGTTTCTAGCAACGGTCGTCTTTTTATCCCACATTAGACAGCTAGACATTGCAATGAAATGTAAATGTTGACTTTTAGTAATCACAACAAATAATTTCACAGCTTCAACTATAAATTTCAAGTACTAGTTTAACATTGTAGCTGTACTGTAGCTGTACTGTAAATATATTTGTAGGTGTAGTGTAAATATATTTTAGCTGTGTTGTAAATATATTATTGTAGCTGTAGTGTCGATGTATTGTAGTTATAATGTAGCTATGCTATAAATATATTGTAACTGTATTGTAACTGTATTGTAACTGTATTGTAACTGTATTGTAACTGTATTGTAACTATTGTAACTGTATTGTAACTGTATTGTAATTATTCATGATGTAACGTGACCACGGCATAAGATGCTGCAGCTATTGCATGTTTTTAAGGTGCCGGCTCTGACAAGCTCAGGGTGATCAATACACGCTAGAGAACATTGGAGCCATTTTGTAACAACACGGAATAATTGATGGCCCCTCTGTAGAATGGCGACAACACAGCTTCATTAGGACATCACAGCTACATATCCCGGCCACGGCTACTCAAAGATGTTACAACTAAACAAAGAACAACACAACACAGCTATAGATACGCAATAAGATTACAGTTACAAATCCCGGCCACGGCTACTCAAAGATGTTACAACTAAACAAGGGACAACACAACACAGCTATAGATACGCAATAAGATCACAGCTACATATCCCAGCTACGGCTACTCAAAGATGTTACAACTAAACAAAGGACAACGCATTTATATGTACCCAATGATATTACAGCTGTACTAGGAAATCATATATACATAAGGACATCCCAGCTACATAATTACACAACAGCTACACAGGAAATCACAGCTGATTGAGGACATCCCAGCTACATAATTACACGACAGCTACACAGGAAATCACAGCTGATTGAGGACATCCCAGCTACTTAAGTACACGACAACCCACTAGGAAAATCCCAGCTACACAAGGACATCCCAGCCACAGCTACTCAATGATATAACAGCTACTGATTCACAAAAGACATTACAGATACCGTAATACTAAAACAAATACAAAAAGTCTGAACATTTGAATGACAGTCGTGAAGCTATTTTATGCAACAGGAAGATAAGCTAAAAATAAAACAAATCGAAATTTAGAAAGTTTATATTAAACGATAATTACAAAAACTAATAAAGCAAGTTAAATATAAAACCATACAAGATAATTATATAATATAAAAACAGCTCTATTCCAAATGAATAGTTAATAACAGATTATTACGAAATTAAATATTTATTTCAATAATA
The DNA here is from genome assembly GCF_028476545.2 of Physella acuta. Classification (NCBI taxonomy): domain Eukaryota; kingdom Metazoa; phylum Mollusca; class Gastropoda; family Physidae; genus Physella; species Physella acuta. The sequence goes on from NW_026731554.1 coordinate 124,686, forward strand.
AATAAAGCCTGGCCGGTAAAAGGAATAAAATACTTGTCTTTATTGTGATTGTTCGGAATACAATTGTACCTTGGCGTGGTGATACAGTAGTCATTGTTTACATGAAAATGAGAACTTTTCTAGAATGCTGAAAGAATAAAATCCTAAAGTTCTAGAACCAGCTATAGAATACTTAGGTCTAGAACCTCTTAGTAGAGAGCTTAAATAATTCTAGAACCGCTGAGTGGAGAAGTTCTAGAACTCTTATGTCTAGAACCCTTGAAAATCGGAACAAGTGAAAGTTATATATTACAAGATAAGAAAAAGCGATGACTTTTTTTTTAAGACGAACCCATTAGCAACAGACATGAGCACTTAGATCTTCGCACACAAAAAATATATTCACTGAAATAAAAAAAATAAAAAATCTCTAAGATAATCTGAACTCTTCGCGGATCTCCTTCCCCTCTTCATTGCATCATTAGCATCAATACTTTCTGATGGGGTAAAAAAAATCAGGTTTATCTTATCTTAGTAGGGTTTGATGTAGCTCATTATTCAAAAGCTTTTAGCGATCAGACGTTAAGGACTTCTTCAGGGGTACGGGCACCTCGTTTGTATCCTAAGGAACCTGGTTTTGTGTCGGAGTTCTGTCTTCTTCCATTCAGCATCGAGCTAAGCATGATGGAATGCAGGGGGTTAAGAAATCTTGTCAACAAAAAGGTAAATACGAAACTCGACGGAACGTCAATAAACAAAAATATATTTAACAGAATATCAAGATGGTTAAAGCTAGATAGATAGATGCCATCAGTGCAACTAGGGAGAGGTAAATACCGTATTAGAAATACTTGAGAAGGGATTAACGCAATAAATGAACTGGATATGATTGTCTGTGTTAATGGGGTGCTGTTTGTTAACTTTGAAATACAAGACGACGTTTGTAGTATAATCCGGCCCGAGCTGTTGGGTAGTTAAAGAGGTCAAACGCTAGAGGGGAGATTTATAATATGGGATATGTCTGGTCCAGTGGTGAGATATCGAGGACAGGCGTATAGAGACTTACGTAACACACGTATGAATGTATTATGCAACCACACACACCTCACTGTAGTGTCCACATTGTGTAATCCACGCTGGGGTCAACAAAACTAGGAGTATCCACATCATCACAATAGCTTACCCATTGTGGGGTCCCGACCATCGCGAACTTACACGGGGTACCCACAGTGGCGTACCAATACTGAACAATAGCGACCGCCACACTTGGGTACACAAACTGGCTCCCAGAAATCATGTAACATTCCCAAAAATTTAAACTATCCCTAGTGCCTCCAACACCACTATTCCACTACCCCTCAACCTCATACAGCCATGTTTGTCTGACCCCCCCCCCCCCCACCCTACCCCACACTGGAATCCCCGGGTCCCATGAGGACCATCATCAAATGTTAAAGTGTCCGGGGCGCTCCCCTACTCGAAGATTAGCCCCCCAGCGCCGGGGAGTAAACCCACGATAAATTATACATCCGCGGCGTCTGAGCCGGCCCGGGCAGCGCTTCCCTCACCTCGGCTTATCAGACATCAAACAATGGACAGCTCAATTAAGATTCACCTCCGTGCCTCGCTAGGCCGGGAGAAAATATCACCTATTGTCTAGTGTCCCTTAGACGGCAGGAACCATTTTTATTGCGCACGCTTGCTTGCAGGGCAGGGGTAGACAAAGAAAAGGGCCATTTGCTAATGGATCCTGTGGCTATTATCGGACATTACTTGATGGTTAACCTAATTATATATATATATATATATATATATATATATATATATATATATATATATATATATATATATATATATATATATAAGTACACGCGTACTTGACCAAAATCTACTGTTCATGCCATCTCTATTTATCCCTACATTAAAAAAAAAACGTGCCCGTCGCGTGACTAGCATCATTATCCGTTTGTGTACATAAACAAAAGAATGTGCCATAAAAACATTTGATGTAGATCGATAAATACGTGCTAAAACGTGTGTCCATCTCCCCGTGTTGCTTTAATCAACGTTCACGTGAGCAGTTCTGCACATTAATTATCTACACGGCCGAATAAAATTTGAAAAAAAAAAGTTGCAACAATTGATGGTAATAATTGTGCTCATGTAATCAATAAAAGATGGGAGTTTAAGGACAGAAGAAATGCATAAACTAAGACGATAAAACCATGCCCACGTTGCCTGGCTCCCATTCAAACGACGTTTTAAAGCCCATAGAATGCAGCAATTTTAGCAAACTACATTTCTTTTTTTTTTTACCCCATAATTTTAAGGTCGTATGCGCGCGTACAGTTTGTAAATAGTTTTTTATACAAAAATTACACGGATTCCCCGTTAGCTGATCGGTTCAAAAATGGCAGTTCTTATCGAATTTGAGCGCTGAAAAAAAATAAAATTACAGGCCAATCAAGTTGTAGCTCTCTATTTGGATTTTTTTTTTACTACCTTTTTTTTTTAAAAAAAAAAATAACTTTTTTTTTCGTTTCCAATCTCAGATATCTATCCGTGCTTGTTTCTGCACTGGTGACGTAAGCAAAACATGCGCTCTCGTGTGTAGAGAGCGATGTCCGAGTCCAGGTTACATACATTAAAAAAAACGAGGACGTTACAGAGATAAAATCGACACGGGGCAGGCCGTGTTAGGTGAGACAGGTAAACAGACAGATGTTATGTAAGGTTAAGGTTAGGGTTTCGCATGATGCGTTGTAAAAAAAAAACATACAACATAAATTATGTTAATAGGATCGTGTTAGAATAGTTGCACTTTTGATATTTATAATGCTGTGCTGCTTGTAATTGTGATAGACACTTAACAGATTTACAACATGTGATATTAAAGTAAATGTGGCTGATATAATATAAACTTTACACCGTCTGATTTTAACAAATTTTTTTACCTAAACAAATCTCGCAGTATTTTTAAGAATCATTTAAAATTACAAGCTTTTATGAATGTATTTAATTAAGAGAAATAAATAAAACGATTTTCTGCAGGTATAATCATTCACTATTCAAATTAAAATAAAGAAATAATAACTTACAAAAAAGAATTCTTTCAAAGATTGCAAAATGAATGTTTTAACGATTTAACATACCAAATCAATGCGTTTACCTCAAAATTACGGCATACAACAAAAACGTCACAAAATATTAAGGACAAAGACATTCACGAAAGATGAAAGCCCAGCCTGAAGAAAACTCAGCCAGTCGCTAAAGGATTTCCTAGGCGCGTACCTCCAAGAAGTCTTTATTTCAAAACACGAGCAGGCAGAAACTCCAGCCGGCCTGTAGGAGTAAACACAGATGCTGCATAACAAACGAGCGGAATAAAAAAACTGATAGAGTTATCCTTGCCACAATCCTCAGGATTTCATTCACGGTAATGCTGTGGAGTGGGGGGGGGGGGGGGGAAGGGGGGATTAGGGGCGATAGGCTGCATCTGCGTGAGGTCTAAGGGCGGGGGGTGGGGATTGGAGGAGCATATGCCATTTGTTTGTTCTTTATTGTGTGCTGAAATACTTGTTTTAGTCAAGTCGGCGATGTCTTAGGCGTACGTTTTAAAGAGAGAGACGAGTGTCTTAGAGACAGATGACCTATACAGTCGAGTGTCTAAGGTACAAATAAACTACAGTGTCTTAGAGACAAATGACCTACAGTGTCTTAGAGACAGATGACCTACAGTGTCTTAGAGACAGATGACCTACAGTGTCTTAGAGACAGATGACTTATACAGCGTCTTAGAGATAGATGACCTCTACAGGCCTCTTAGAGATAGATGACCAATACAGGCGAGTGTCTGGGACAGGAGAGATGACCTATACAGTTGAGTGTCTTAGAGACAGATGACCTGTTGAGGCGAGTGTCTGAGACAGATGACCTACAGACGAGAGTCAGTGAGACAGATGACCCACACAGGCAAATATCTGACAGAGAGGAACGACCGCAGCCCGTGTCCATCTACGTGTGGTTAATTAGATCAACGCGAACATCCGCCGTGATGACCGCTAGGGATTGGGTTATGTGTTGTATTTATATTCTCCCCCAAGGGAGAGCTCCATTTACAACTTCTAAGTGACACACATACGAAGACCCGGGAAAGACACGATGATTCGATTAACTGATACATCGATCGCTGGCTTACATTTGGTAGCCTGGGGGGGGGGGGGGGGGAAATGGGGGGGGGGGGTTACGTTTCTACTGGGAAACACCACTCCAAAATGTCGACTCAGTGACTCCTGAATTGTCATCTGACTCCCTAATGACGAGCCTTTTCTTTACGACCCCCTGCTCACAAGAACACCGCACATACCGGGTTACATCAACATGACATAACCCCAATTCGCCCCCCCCCGACACATACACACACACACACCGGAAACAGCACCTCAGATACACGTGTCACAACCAAGTACCAGGTAGATTATTTTCACCTTTCACTACTTCCCTCTTGACTGTTCGGCTCCGACATATGGACAGGTACGACCATCCCACGGGCTGTAGCTCTCACAACTACACCACACTGGGTTCAACACCCGTACATCAAATAAAACACAAATCTACTTTTAGATTCTTGTTTCTACATTCTTATTTTTGTTGAAGGTTTTAACTCGAAACACCCGCACCGTAGAACTAACAAATGGGATCTCTTACTCTGTTTTATTTTTTCTGAATGATCAACTCTGGGTAAGTTCCAATTCAAGCGTCTAAGTGTCGAGTCTCTTCCAGTACCACATTTCCCCCTTACCTAAGCATCCCATACCTCCATCTTTGTCCCCAACTCCCCATCATCCCTGCCAAAATCCCACATGTATCCCGCTGCACTATGTCCTAAAAATCAGGCTACAGGACATTACCCCCCTGGATATTCCCCCCCCCGGACATCCCCCCCCCGTATTTACCCCCCGGAGCAATTACCCCCCTGTCAATTACCCCCCCCCCCCCCTATCAAGTTAAAATCCTAACTCTAACTAGAATTTTTCTTCCTATATACTACTTTAATCCAAACCTTAAGAAAAAGACCAAAACCTAAGCATCCACCTTAGCCTAAAACTTCACTCAAAACCAAAACCAAAGCTAGACACAACCCTAACCCTAAAACTAGCTCTAACCCTAGCCCTAACCCTAGCCCTAAACCTAAACTAAACCTAGCCCTAACCCTAACCCTAACCTTAACCCTAGCCCTAAAACCTAACCCTAATCCTAGCCCTAAACTTAAACCTAGCCCTAACCCTAACCCTAACCTTAATCCTAGCCCTAAAACCTAACCCTAACCCTAACCATAACCCCAGCCCTAAAACCTAACCCTAACCCTAACCCAAACCCAAACCCTAACCCTAGCCCTAGCCGTAACCCTAACCCTAACCCTACCTCTAACCCTGTCCGGGGGGGGGGGGTAATGTCCTACTGGGTGGGGGTAATTGACAGGGGGGTAATTGACAGGGGGGGTAATTACTCTGGGGGGTAATGTCGGGGGGGGGGAAATATCCGGGGGGTAATTGACAGGGGGGAAATGCCCTGTTCCCAAAAATCATGTCCTGTAATTCCTAAATTTTTCATCAACCTATTTCCTAACATTTCAGACCGTAATTTCTTCTTCCCACGGTTTCCAAATATCCAGTCCCCCAACTTTTTTTCATATTTCATTTCACAAATATCCCGTTCCAAAATATTCCGTTCCCCTATTCCCAAAAATCCGTTCTTCATTTCCCAAATATCCCACCCTTTCCCCCTCCACCTCCACCCCAAATATCCCGTCCCCAATGCCCAAATCCCCCCCCCTCCCACTCACCAAATATCCCGTATACCGATTCCCAAATATCCCGACCCATATTTCCAAATATCCCGCCCCACTCCAACCCAGTCCCCAAATATCCAGACCCCCTAATATCCCCCCCCCCCCCCTCTCGATCACACGACGCTCCCCAGTCTCCCCTCTATAAACATGCCCTAGAATGCATGTGATGAAAGCCTGCCTACGACATGGAGCAGCCACATTAGCATACACGTCCTCATCATCTCACCTATTGAGTGTCAAAACATGCACCCCCCCCCCCCCCCCCCGTACACACCAACACCACATCCCCACCCCTGCTCGCAATTTTTTTATGCTAATTTAACCAGCCATATTCAACTGGTGGTGTTTAAAAAACATTTTTCTTATTTTCCCTGAATTGTATTTGTTTTATCCCCCCCCCCCCCCCCGTACCCTCAATTATTATACGTATTATATTACGCAACTCGAGTCGGAGGTGGATAAAAAAAACAGCCGTCCAATGAAGAATTAAACTGAAGCATATGACTCAATCAAAACCGGCTCATAATATTCTTGCTTATGCTAAAAAAAACATTGGAAAACGACGGCTATGGAGCCTAATGAACGCTTTATGTAGTAGGTCAACAACGTGTTGTTTAACAGTAGAGTGAAAATGTTTCTAAAATGTGTTTTAAAATAGAATTTGCTCTTTAAAATTATTGGAGAACAAATACAAATTTCAGCGTTACCCTTAATATAATTTACTAGGAGAAATATTTGATCAATTGGCGGTGTACTGTAACGCGGTTGTCGTTCCTGCACTAAAAGAAGTGGGGTGTATTGTAACGCGGTTGTGGTTCTTGCATTAAAACGAAGTGGGCTAACTAAAACTTCGATTTTAGCGCCAGACTTTAAACATCAAATGAATTAAATGTTGGATGTATAGAATGACAATTTTCGTCAAGTGTGAGGTGTGTATTAGGTAACAAATGCACACACACACACACTATCATGTGAATTCGGTGTGAGCACAGACTTGGAAATGAACACACAGCTGGACATGAAGCCACACATGAGTACAGACTTCTACATAGAGACAACTTCAGCCGTCGACATAAATACAAAACTAAGTGCAAAACTCGACATGAAGACATACCGTTCTACTTTTCTAATCTTAATACGTGCGTTCATTTTTAGGGAATTCCCGAATGGTATATGGGAGGCAGAAAATTACCAGCTGATAAGAGTGAGATGTAAGTATGTGGGGAGGGTGGGGAGGGTGGCGTCGAGGTCAATATACGCGATGACCTATGTCAGTGGGGGAATTTCCTAAAATATTATTTTCTCCGTATTTTTTCCTAAATATGTGTCGTTTTTTTTAATAATAAAGGATTGTTTAGTCTGTACCGAAGCCATATATGATTGTTTTCAAAAGTTAGTTTAATTATTAATACTTACCGTTCAGTTTAAAACAAGCTTAGACAATAAAAACAATTTTTGAAAGTTGAACTGAGAAGGATATCCACGAATAGGAAAGAATAACATACAAAACAAAAACTTTTTAATCAAAGATTGGGACTAAGACGGAGATTGCGTAGTATGGGTTAAGTTCTGGAATTAGAACCGTGGTTCTTAATCAGGAGGTACCGAACCCCACCAGTTTCATATGCTCATTCACCGAACCCGTCTTAATTGTTCTATCGTTCGCACTGACGAACTCCGCCGAACCCCTGAGACTGGCTTACCTAACCCTTAGGGTTCGTCGAACCCAGGTTAAGAATCACTGAATTGGAATAACAAGTTGGTCGCAGTAGTTAATGGTGTGTTCTGAGAAACGATTTGCGGCTGTAACTGGTTTTACACTATTCTACATTTGAAGAGGATGTTTTGTCATTTGATTTCCGAAATATACACAAAGCAAGAATCAAATAATTTAAATATTTTACGATCTCACAAGAAAACGAATATTAGAAGCGAAATCTGTCGTGTTTGTATGCTGAAATTCATCCGTATATTTATATAAACCATATAAATTCAGATGATAAATTGTATGTGTGACGTGGATTATTTATTTCCAAACATTATTTCACAGTGACCCGTAGATAAAAAAAATTGTGAAGGGGGAGGGAGGGGGGAGGAAGACGTGGTGCAGAGCCAACGTTAAGAAGTTAACCTGACACGATTTTTACACCCCCTCACACCCCATTCTTCCCCTCCGTGAGAAATTACTGTTTTCAAATTCTCCGGTGGGTGTTTTTTTGCCCTCGCGAACAATGTCACGCTGCCCTAGCTCCCCAGGAAATTCCTTTTCGGCGCAGTCCTCGGTTACGCCATTTGCAATTTTTTTTTTGTGTTTCTCGCAAGTCTCACGCCATCTTTAACGCGCAGCAAGCAAGCAACGAAAGGCCTGGCATTTTCAAGTTACTATTTTTTTAAAGTTTTTTTCCTCACAATGCTCAGTTCACATTTGATCATGTTGTAGATAACAGCCAGATCTCGGCTTAGGGGGGGGGGGGGGAGGGAAGGGGGGAGGGGTTAAGATATTCAAGACGGGTGAGTGAAGAAATTTCAAGGATGAGCACCCGTGGCTTGACACGCATTGATGAACTGGCATGGCCTGACACGCATGGCCTAACTCGCATGGCCTACCATATGGCCTAGACACTCATGGCCTACCATATGGCCTAACGTGGATGGCCTACCATATGACGTAATACGCACGGCCTAACACGCATGACAGTCATGGCCGAACTCGCATGGCCCAATATCCATAGCCTACCGTATGGACTATTATGCATGTCTAACTTGCATGGCAAAACACGTGGCATTTGACACATGCCATTTAACACATGGCATATGACATATGACCGGAAATATGGCCTAGACCAACATGCCTGGTACAATAAGGCTGGTCTTAACTACATGTCCCCTATACATATCCCAGTATGCATATCCCAGTATACATACCCTAACATACATAGCCACATACGTCCAACAGGTAGAGCCCAACGACCAAGGCCTTACATACCTACCCTAAACAAACAAAAAATACCCCTAACATTTTAAAGTCACGAGTTCTTTTAAAAAAACAAATGAGCTAGAGCTTTGTTTTGATGTTTCTGCTTCACTACGACGTTACGTAACACCTACGTTTCTAAATGTGTCGGGCGTTACGTAACACCTAAGTTTCTAAATGTGTCGCGTGTTTTTAGACGGTACATTTCACAGTCGCCGCGAGTCTGATTCCCCCCCCCCCCCCCCCCCCCCGTCACAAGTCCCGGGGGAGGGTCAGGGCGGAATGAATTGCTGTCAAACCTAAATTATGTATGTCCGCGGAACTTCCGGTTGGATTAAACTTAAATTGTTTCCTCACCCTGATAGCGTGCGGGTAGGGGAGAGGTGGGGTGGGGTGGGTACCTTAATGCATGGACCAAAGTTGGATGATCGACAGTTCTCTTCAGGTTAGGGATAAGGTTTACGTTAAGGATGAGGTTGGGTTAGGTATACGGTTGGGTTAGGGATAAGGTTGGGTTTGGGTTAAGGTTGGGTTTGGGATACGGTTGGGTAAGGGATACGGTTGGGTTTGTGATAATGTTGGGTTTGGGATATGGTTGGGTTAGGGATAAGGTTGGGTTAGGGATAAGGTTGGGTTTGGGATAAGGTTGGGTTTGGGATAAGGTTGGGTTTGGGATACGGTTGGGTTAGGGATAAGGTTGGGTTTGGAATAAGGTTGGGTTAGGGATAAAGTTGGGTTAGCGATAAGGTTGGGTTTAGAATAAGGTTGGGTTAGGTTTTAATATCCAACCATCCAGCAACTATCCAAGCTTTAATATCCAACCATCCAGATTTATTATCCAACCATCCAGGTTTAATATCCAACCATCCAAGTTCTAATATCCAACCATCCAGGTTCTAATATCCAACCATCCAGGTTTTAATATCCAACCATCCAGCAACCATCCAGGTTCTAATATTCAACCATCCAGAAAGGATATGAAGCCATTAGCACGGAAACAAAAACACAACAAAAAAGATTAAACAAAAATTGGAAATGTATAAGCTTTTGTTATGCCTAAACCAGTTTGTTAAAAAATTGATTCGACCCCCCGAAGCAATTTGATCGTGTTATCGATCGCCACCGTAAGAGATAAACACAATAAAAAAAAAAAATAACGAAACAAAACAAAACTAAAAAAAAACAGAAACTTCATTTGCTCGTGCTGCATTAGGTGAAACGACCGTAAACAACGGAACAATTTGAACTTGGCCAGTACAAAAATCAGAAACAACGAAATTGTTAGAACTAGACTAATATAAAAGTAATCCAGAAGTAAACGGAATTATTTAAACTAGACCAGTATAACTAACAAAAACAGCAAATTATTAGACCTAGACTAGATTTAAAAAAAAAAAAATACGCATCACTCAAATAACCAAAAAACAAATGAATTATTAGATCACTGATAAAAAATACTCCAGCAAACTGGCATCTTTTTGTCTTAGAATATATTCGGGTTCAGTAATAACAAAGTATGCAGCGTTAAATTGTCTTATGCAATCACACACACACATACACAGGCACAACTGTAACAGAAATATGTAATTACTCTGTGTGGGGTGGTGTAAAAATATGTTGGCTGTTAAGACACGAGACGTTTAACATCCTTCATATATTTTTAGAAGTATATATATATATATATATATATATATATATATATATATATATATATATATATATATATATATATATATATATATATTGTATATATACAAGCACCAATAATAAGCATTCAGATGTTTCTTTCAGCCAAGCTATCTGACGACAGTTCCCCCCACATGCCCGGCTGGACCATGGCCAATTGACGTGAAATCCCATTACCGTCCCCACGGGACAAGCTTGAGGCCGTTTTATGTTTGATCCTGGTGGTCAGTCAATGGGCCATTATGCCGGTGCCGGCTCTTGTCCTGGCCGGACGGTCGGAGGTTAAGGCGATAAGCTTGTGCCGGTTCATTAGTGCTACCTCAAAGGTAGCAGTGTTGGTAGCGTTGGCTAATTCAGAGGTAGCAATATTGGTTGCGTTGGCTATCGGTATAGGTAGCACTGGCCAGCGGTAAAGGTTGTAATACTGGTAGCCATGGCTATCGGTAACGGTAGCAATGGCTAGTGATAAAGGTAGCAATACTCGTAGCGTTGATTAGTAGTATAGGTAGCCCTGTTTGGAAAAACTGGCTAGCGGGTATTAAGTTAGTTATGCCATGGTATAGGTAGCTAAAAGAATATGAGCAATCTCTAGAGTATCCCCCCCCCCCCGTCCCCCCAAAGAATTGATGGAGTTGTCTTGCCCGGGACGTTGCTCAGATGTGCATATTTTAGCCAGCCGTAACCATTCGGAATATTCAGATGGATAGCTACAATGTATTTCCAGCCCACCCCCCCCCCACCTCCCTCTTATCCACGATGGATGTTAATTATAGATGGGACGCAATGTGAAACCTGATACAGCAAAGAGAAAGGGGGGGGGGGAGACTCTCTACGTGTAAATAAAAAATAAATAAATGATGTATGAGTAAAGTAATAAAAGAAGACATTAGGATAATGAAGCTCACAGCGTGATATACTGGCACATTGTTACGATACATTCTGCTAATAACGAGATAGAGAGCTGGTTCCTTCTGTACTGTGTCAAAACATTTCTTCTTCAACGACCCACACAGTCAGATGGGGGGGGGGGGGTAAGTTTCAGGTAATAGCCCCTGACTATAATAGCAACTGTGTTGGTCAGTCGTAAGGCACTCTCCACACAGCCCATGAGCATTCCCCCCCTTCCCCCACACACTGCACGGCTAAATTATGACCATCTCGTCCTATTGATCATCAGTTGTCCTAATTTAAAAATCTGGGACCCAAACAGCTAATTTAAAAATCTGGGACCCAAACAGCTAATTTAAAAATCTGGGACACAAACAGCTAATTTAAAAATCTGGGACAACTAAACAGAGAATTTAAAAATCTGGGACCCAAAACAGGTAATTTAAAAATCTGGGACCCAAAACAGAGGGCCATTGAACGTTGATTTAATCTGGGACACCGAGGGCATTTCCCTATAAAATACTTAAAAAAAACTTTTTTAAAAACCACGTTTTTCTTGTGGACTAAAAAGTAGAAAATAAATTTTCATACATTTGATGACAAAAAACGTGGGTACGTTCACCATCAAATTTCCCGACCCATCTGCCCGACCCACGTTTTTTGTCATCAAATGTATGAAAATTTATTTTCTACTTTTTAGTCCACAAGAAAAACGTGGTTTTTAAAAAAGTTTTTTTTAAGTATTTTATTTTCTCCTTTTTAGTCCGTTGCTACACATGAAAAACGTTGTTTTTAAAAAAGTTTTTTATATAGTTTATTTGCTACTATATCTAATGACTTGATTAAGTATGACTTGACTAAGTGTTTATAAATACACGGACTAAAAATCTTGAGCGACCAGGATTCGAACCTGGGTTGTCGCGGCCACAACGCGAAGTACTAACCACTATACGATCACGGCCAGCGCGCTCACATCGATTGGGGCCGAAGTAACTGTGCCAATAGGCCTCCAGTCTTGTCGGTATCTTTAGAAATCATGTCCTCAATTTTATGGTCCTTGGGGCGTAATTAAATTAAGCTAATTACGGTCTCTAATTGCTAGTTTTTATGATTGCATCTGAAATTGTTAGGCGAAAGTAGCCTACATGCCAAATTTCAGATCTATTGAGCAATCAGAAGTGGGCTAATTTTCGATGTCAATTTTAACAACAAACAAACAAATCCACAAACGCGAAGCTGAGTTAAGAAAAACGTGTTAATAAAAGATGGGGACACAGAGGGCATTTACTCAGCAACATAACATACCAACAATTAGACAGGAAGCCACCCCCCACCCCGTACACACAAACACGTTTTTTTCCTCCTTTGTTCTGCAATTGGAGAAATGGCTTTATAATTAAGTCAAGTTTAGTTAGACTGGGCACATATTAGAAATTCGTGCGGCAATGCATTAACAGCAGTGTTCTGTGTTTATATTGTGGAACATATCGGTGATACTAATAGCATAATTGTGTTTTTGTAATCAGGACTAGAGTCTATATCGGCGACACTAAAAGCATCCGTGTGCTTTAATAATCAGGAGGAACATAATAATTATGCTCGTGCCACCGTTGTTATGATAAATAACATTAGTAATGCTTAAAGTATCGTTCCTGCATACATGAAATGTTTGTTACATCTTTGTTTTTAAAATCAAGTATATATGCGAATGGTAATGATACAAATCTATATGCGGGCAGTACAGAGAGCAGAAGAGTACTGTTCATGTGTTTGGCTTAACTCCAAGAATCGCAGAAGCTGCTGTAAGATGGTGCAAGATGGTGCGAGATGGTACGAGAATTCGTTCAAGTTAGAGTTTGCCAGGTGTAAAAGGGTGATAACCTTGGGGCTAGGGGAGGTAGGGCACAGGGGACATCTCAAATGTGTCGTGAGGACTGGTGTACGGCGTGTCACTTTATTTATGCGGTGGTGATGTTTTATTGTGTTTAGTACAACTGTTGTTTGATAAATCTGGGATCAAAGTTGGTCAGTAAAGTGGGGTTTCAGACGGCCTAGAGAATTTGTGGTTCTGTGTGCTTAAGATGTGTTGAAACTAGTGAAAATTTGTGCTTAAAATGGGCTGTAAATTGTGAAAATATGGGCTAAAGATGGATTGATTAATAAAGACTGGTTATGTGTGGTAAATATCGTATTTGTAAATGACGTAATGTGTGTTAAAGATTAGCTGAAAATGGTGGTTGTGTGGGCTAAATATGGATTTAAAAAAAAACTGGTAATTTGCGCTAAATATCGCATGAGGAAATAATGATGTGTGCTAAAGACGGGCTAAAGAAGACTTCTCGCATATTTGTCGACTGTCTGTCGGATAACCTCTGAATAATTAAATAAAAAATAGCAGGTTAATAGGCAGATGGACAGAAATGACAATTAGACGGAGCGAGTTTCACCGCGGGATGCCGCGCGTCAAAAGCGCTCAATGGGATGATGACATTCTCTGGCCTTCGAGTGCGCATGTCAGAGTCAGGACGAGCTAGGGGCGGGGAGGGATTTGTGTGTGTGTGTAAAGGGGAGGGGGCGTAAGTTGATGCGGTTGTTGGATCTCAATTGTTGTTTTTTTTTTGGTTGTTTATTGTTAGTTGTACGATGTCGGGTTACAAATGGGTGAATTAAGGGTCATCGATAATCGTTTTGAGTCAGCTGAACTCTATACATGTGACGTTATTTGCGGTCAAATGAATGATAAGGTTATTGAATGACAGCTGGCTCATAGATGAATTTCTACGAGTTTATCTAGTTTAACGGTGGTTGAAGTATTGAAGGTCATTTCGACCGTATATTCGTTCTTGTGAAACGTTGTTCGCTTGAAACACAAACTAAAATGAAGTTCACAAACTAAAAAATAAGAAGTATATATATAAAATACAGAACACAGACAGTTTGAAACTTGATTAGTGAAAGATTAAGAGAGAATATGTTGTTCTAGATACATAACAGGTAGAGGGTTCTTTCAAAGCAAATAGATTGAGATTTTAACTTAAAAAAAACACGAAAATATAATTATAGAGATAACGAATTTGAGGATGGGAGTTCATAAATAGCGGTATGCATACATGGAAATGGAATTATTTTTTTTAGATGTTCTACAAGAAAATTGGAGAAAAATTGTCTCGTTTCGGTATAGAAAATGAAACTAATAAGCAGCCATACTTGAATGTCCGGTGAGGATTTAATTAAGCTTAGTGATCATTCCAGATCCATCCATACAAGAATATGGGGGGAGGGTGGGGGTTATGTAGGGGGGGGGATTTCTTAACAATGACTCTTGACATTTCTTTTCATAGAATTTAATTAGAATGTTGTTTTTTTCCTCCTCCTTCCAGGAAAATGGATTGTGCCTTTTATTAAATGCAACTATGTATGTAGAAAACTTGTTAGAACTGAGATTTAAGGGGTGGGGAGGGGTGGATAGGAAATAAATTGGAGGAGGTGAGTGGGGTGAGGGGACGGGCGCATTTGTGAGAAACTGTAAATGAGGAATAAAAAAAAATAGCTGAGGCAAGCAAAAACATACTAATGAATATGCATGAGGGAATAAGATCGGAATTCCTGGAAACTACCCTCCCCCCCCCCCCCCCCCCCCCCCATTTTTTCCTATGCGAGATTTGACTGCCAAAGACGAATTATTTCAGGATTGTAGTGAGGGCTTTTTTTTTTAAAGGGAAACAAAAGATAATCAATATTTGAACAGGGAAACTTGGCAGACTGACCCAACAATACATGATATTTTAGTTTAGCAGCCAATAGTAAAAATTGTTCATTCCGGAATGAATAGTCAGTAAGGAAAATGATTTTATTTTCTCCCCAGAAACGGCAATGTATGGGGATGGGATAAGTCCACAAATTGAGTACAATAAAAACAAAACACTAGGGAAAAGTTATCTGAAAGGAAAAGAGAACTCTGAGTTACTGTACACACTTCTCTCCCGTTTGTGATGGTGCCAGCGGCCAATATCCGTTTCAGAATCCCGCTGACTTTGTTGGCCATTTCGATACTCGGGTGATATCGATACTTTGGTGGTATCGATTTTCGCTAATATCGATATTTCGGTGCTATCGACGCTCGTATTTGATAAACCGCTGCGTGTAAACCCAGGGCGATACTTTGTGTGGTGACTACCTAATACTGTTTATGTTGTGAAGGATTACGATGCAGGGGGAAGGAGATTAACCACGAAAATCGTTGATATCCATAACATTCCGATTGACTGCTAGTTTAAACAAGGAGGCCTATCCAACATACCGAAATAAACCCTGTAATACTTACATCTACTTCTCCAGATTGTGCACCTACAGTTTAACCATTTAAACACCTACAGTTTAACCATTTAAACAGCTACAGTTTAACCCTTTAAACACCTACAGTATAACCCTTTAAACTCCTAAAGTTATAAACACTTAAAGCTTAACCTTTTAAATATTACACCTTAAGTTTAAATAACTAGTTTGACCCCTTCATCCCATGCAGTTTAAACTATCAAACACCTACAGTTATAAACATTTAAAGATTAACCCTTTAAATATTACACACAAAGTTTAAACCACTACATTAACCCTTTAATCAACTACAATTACAAACCCTTAAAGATTAACCCTTTAAACACCTACAGTGATAAACACTTGAAGATTAACCCATTAAAGCCTACACCCACAGTTTAAACCACTACATTAACCCTTTAAACAACTACAATTACAAACACTTGAAGATTACCCCTTTAAATTCTACACTCACAGTAAAACAAATGCCCAACACGACAGCTACAAATTGTATAAAATCTGGGCACCGTGTGTCACCTAAGCACATCTGCTGTGTCTTGTCGGGGATTTGAACAAAACAAAAAAAATGTAAATTGAATGAGATAACAGAGGATGCTATGCAGGGAGAGAAGAAAACAAAAGGGGAACAACTTTTGTTTAAGGGGAGGCGATCAATGATGAGCTCGATTACATTCGTTAAGAGAAAAGAAGAAAAAAAACTTGCTTTAGGATAGACAGTGATGAAGGGGAATAACAGTATTGTAACAGATAATGGAATAAGTCTTGATGAAACTTCAGTTTAACAACAAATGACAAGTAGCGATAAATTAGTTTTTTTTTGTTGTTTTTTTTTAAGGCGAACTTATTTGTTTAGTTATTTCAATAGAATAAACTGTGATATGGTGATAGTGAATTGATTGTAATTAAAATTCAGACTTAACAAACGACTTTACTAACAGTCGTCTTACTGAAGCAATATAATACACCAGAGTAATAGTGGTTCCGAACCTGGGTTCGATTGAACCCCGGGGGTTCGGTGAGTCAGTCTCATGGATTTGGAGAAGGTCAAGACATACACCCGACTCATACATTTCGCGATCAGATTATACCAGTGCGGACGATAGATATATTAAGAAGGGTTCGGTGAATGCGCATATGAAACTGGTGGGGTTTAGTACCCCTGAAAAGAATAAGAACTGCTGATTTATCAATACGAATGCAATTTAGCCAAATAAAGACATAGAGTCGGCACTTTAAAAACAATCAGCACTATCATAAGAGAAGGAACTACCATGTTAACCGGCACTTCTATAATAACCGGCACTACCGCTATTCAGATATTTCAACTGGCATTAGAACAAGAGCCGGCACTACGGCCAAACTGAGATACCAGAGCAGCATTACCAAAACAATCAACAACAACATAAGAGCCCACACTACACTGATCACGTGATATAACGGAAGTAGCTCAATGTTGAAAAAAAAATATTAAAAGTTTGACGTTTCTGGTGATAGAAAGCTCATTAAATTTTCAACAGCTTGGCAAAAACTATTTTGCCTCAGCTTCAGGATAAAAGAAAAACAAACTAAATTAGAACATCTAATAAAGGTTAAATTATTGGAGAAATAAAAATTCTACTCAACACTTTTCATAATAATTGACAGAGAGGCGGGTGAGGGCAGCCTAATAAAATTTCCCTCAACAAAAACTTGAGCGAAATCGCAGTCGACGAGAACCCAAAGCGAAATTGACGCAACATTTCTCCCGAAGATGAGGCGAGTCACGCCAACCCCACATCTATTTTCAGTCACCCGATTGCAGTTCGATAAAAACCCCACACACGCTAAAAATAAACCTGAAGTGGTTGATAAAACGAGCGCCGGTGGGCATAAGGAAGGAACAGCCTGATGATAAAAAGTGTGACTTCACGCGAGCTGTTGATAAAAAGTGAGACTTCACACGGATTTACCTCCATGTTCGCGCTAAAATCGAGCTTCGGTGATAACACACTTTACAGGTAAATATTGGCGGTTTACAGAAGAAAAAAAATCTGTACTGCTAATAAAAGTTCGATCAATTAGTGATAAATTGATTTTTCCTTCATTTTTTTTACCTCTTTCGTTGGAATATGGCCCGATAGTTGCCTCAGTCTTGTGAGAGAAATGATACTAAGTCTTAGTGTACTAAGGTAGATTTTGTAGATTTTACCATCAGCAGGTGCGGAGTGTTGGTTTGCATCTTGAAGTTAGTGAACGTGAATTATAAAAAAAGGTGGGATTAAAAACTAAATGAATCGTATTTTCGTTTGAATTTTGAAGCTAGCGAAAGTGTGATATCATAATTAGTGGGATTAAAAAACTAAAAGAAGCGTCGAAAGTTACATATTTAGAATATAAAATTAGAACTGTTTGTTGCGACAAGTTAGTGTATAATGTAAACACCTTTCACAAAACAAAGTGTAAACTGAATACAGTACAGCAAAACATAAAGAATTGCGAACACCCTACAACAAAAAATAAAGAAATGTTAACACACTACATAAAAAACAAGTGTTATGTAAAAACTAGCGCAACAAAAGTTGTAATGCTACCATGTAAGCCTAAAGCAAAACAAAAGCTAACACCCTACACAGAACTTTACTTAAAGTAAAACACCTGATTAAAATCTACACACATTTTATCAAGCGAAAAATCAAGATCCGCTTAGCGATCGTGTAATAATGTAAACACTCTAAAACTTTAGTCGTGAGCAGTACCATTTTTTTTATTTTAACCCTTACAGAACCATGACTGCGTCTGGTGCAGGGTTAAAGCATTAGTCAACGTCTGCCTAGACAATAGAACCGGCCATCAGATAGTGCTGGTCACCCGGCGTTACTATGGTAACCAGAGACAGATCATAAAACACTAAGTGTCAGGAGAGGTCTAATTTTTTTTTTCTTTTTAAAAAAAAAGGTTAAATATGACCGTGTAGCCTTGACCTAATTACACAACAATGACACAACCTGGTGTTGTGACGTGACGGACGGTTGTGATTTACCGGCCCAGACACCGCTGACCCCGCCGCCAAACAAAGGGACCATTGGGTTCCGTCTCATCGGCGGCCCTGGTGTCGGGTTCACGTTTTACAGCCATTTAATCACCACCGCGTCCGGGCATGGCAACAGATTGCAATCGAACATCAGAAAAATTAAACCCGAAGCTTTATTATAGCTAACATACGCCACAATTATTACATTGCATGTTGTTGTTTTTTTCTTTGAGGCTTTTTTTGTTAAGTGCTTTCTTTTTCTTTTAAAATAATTTTGGAATAGTTTTATTCAATTTAAAGGATGCTTTATTATTAGGCCTATTATATTTTTATTTTTTTAAATTGGAAAATAAATTTGTTTAGGAGCTTGAAGTATAAAAATAATATTGATTATTTTAAAAACGTTATAATCTAATTAATTAATCAAACCGGGTCTTAATCATATCGAACGATATCGCCACGGAAACTAATTATAACCCTTAAGCTAAACATGCTGTAAGGTAAGCCTAACAAAACAAAAAGTAGACGAGTACTATAAGTGTGTTATGTGTATATTAAATGATTGTAAAAAAAAAACAATTACTGACGTTATATTATGGTTGGAACTATATATATATATATATATATATATATATATATATATATATATATATATATATATATATATATATATATATATATATATATATATACAGATAGAGAGAGAGAAACAAGGATCTGAATTAAAGGCCAACGTAGACAAAATAGACAACAAAGGGCCTTTGTCCCTGTCTGCATTTAGAATGTCGGCCTTTTGTCCCACAACCATATAAACGCCAATCTAGATTTTATACACCAAATCATGTTTTATTTGTCTTTTTTTTAAACTTGTATCCAAGAGAGCAATATTTTTTTAAAAACTTTTATCCAAGAGAGCATTATTTGTGTGAGCAAAGAGTCACAGATTATAAAGGTTAGCTAGACAAAGTTCGAGCACACAAATGGTTGAACTCAGTTAATGTTTACAAAAAATAGGGTAGCGTCGAGCCCAGCTCATCAATTAACCAGGGCCTAGTCTAGACCAGGGCATTAGGAAACAGTGTGTTCAGTTCACTGTCAACGTCGGTAAACACAGCACTGGCTGCACAAACTAGTCTACAACATTTACACACAAACACGGCAACATCTACACACAAACACGGCAACATCTACACACAAACACGGCAACATCTACACACAAACACGGCAACATCTACACGCAAACACAACAACATCTACACGCAAACATGGCTACAGCTACACACAAACACGGCAACATCTACACACAAACACGGCTACATCTACACACAAACACGGCAACATCTACACACAAACACGGCTACATCTACACACAAACACGGCTACATCTACACACAAACACGGCTACATCTACACACAAACACAACAACAGCTACACGCAAACACGGCTACATCTACCCGCAAACACGGCTACATCTACACACAAACACGGCTACATCTACACACAAACACAACAACAGCTACACGCAAACACGGCAACATCTACACACAAACACGGCTACATCTACACACAAACACAACAACAGCTACACGCAAACACGGCAACATCTACACACAAACACGGCTACATCTACACACAAACACGGCAACATCTACACACAAACACAACATCTACACGCAAACACAACATATACACGCAAACACAGCAACAGCTACACGCAAACACAACAACAGCTACACGCAAACACAACATCTACACGCAAACACAGCAACATATACACGCAAACACAACAACAGCTACACGCAAACACAACATCTACACGCAAACACAGCAACATATACACGCAAACAAAGCAACATCTACACGCAAACACAGCAACAGCTACACGCAAACACAACAACATCTACACGCAAACACAACAACATCTACACGCAAACAAAGCAACTTCTACAAGCAAGCACAGCAACAGCTACACGCAAACACAGCAACAGCTACACGCAAACACAACAACATCTACACGCAAACACAACAACATCTACACGCAAACACAGCAACAGCAACAGCTACACGCAAACACAGCAACAGCAACAGCTACACGCAAACACAACAACATCTACACGCAAACACAACAACATCTACACGCAAACACAGCAACAGCAACACGCAAACACAACAACATCTACACGCAAACACAACATCTACACGCAAACACAACATCTACACGCAAACACAACAACATCTACACGCAAACAAAACAACATCTACACGCAAACAAAGAAAACTTCTACAAGCAAGCACAGCAACAGCTACACGCAAACACAGCAACAGCTACACGCAAACACAACAACATCTACACGCAAACACAACAACATCTTCACGCAAACACAGCAACAGCAACAGCTACACGCAAACACAACAACATCTACACACAAACACAACAACATCTACACGCAAACACAGCAACAGCTACACGCAAACACAACAACATCTACACGCAAACACAACATCTACACGCAAACACAACATCTACACGCAAACACAACAACATCTACACGCAAACACAACAACATCTACACGCAAACACAGCAACAGCTACACGCAAATACAGCAACAGCAACAGCTACACACAAACACAGCAACATTGAGAGACACACATACACATTCCATATACAAACACAACACGATCTACACAAACACAGCTACATCTGCATACAAACACAAAAGTATCTCAACAATAAAAACATCATATACACATCATATACACACCGAAGTGGCACGTTTTGCTATCAAGGTCACCCAAGGTCAGAGGTCGCGGCCACAACCTTACGTGCTGACCGCATTAAACTGTCTGAGGATGGCCGTTGCGTGTCTGGACCCTCGGTCGTCCTCGTGACTCAGGCAAACAATCGAGTGAGTAATGCACGCGCAAATCAAAACGATGCCCTCAGCCCTCGAGAAGATTCGGGTAAAATAGGAGTTTTCCCCGCAATTCGCTGTCATCTATAATTCAAACCTGCCTTTATATAATCACACCCATGGTAATTGGAACCCAATCAATTCTGCTAATAGCTGATACCCAAGTGTCATTGTGTGTCTGTAAGTTTGGGTTATATATATATATATATATATATATATATATATATATTTATATTTATATATATATATATATATATATATATATATATATATATATATATATATATATATATATATATATATATATATATATATATACATACAGTTGTGTGTATGTACAAGCAGTGCTTTCAAGTGACCCTTGCGCTTTCCAGTGTTTGTTAACACAAACTCGTGATATTTTCATCATCATGGTTTCTATAAGGTTACGGATAAACAGCAACAATTTGTATATCTTTACACCCAAAGATTTATTTGAATTTACCGTTTGTGTAACATTTAAAAAGGTCTCTACCCCCCCCCCCCCCCCCCACTCCACCCATCTTCCAGCCACCTCTAGTGTTGAGCATTGCGTGAAATCACGCCGAGTCTCCGTATAACAAAAATAGCACTGCTTGTGCATATAATAATAAGAGGGTAACAAAACTTACCTTGTAAATAAATGTGTATATTTTGTTAATCCCAACACACCATGTCACTGCAACTGAAAACACAAAAAGAAAAAAAAACTATTTAAACATCAGGTAAATTTAAAGAATGAGGTGATAATATAGCGTCATGGAAGTTCTAAATCTGTGCTCATAGTCTAGATAAATAAATGATTTGAAAACCCTATCTACGCCCCATCATTCACTCACCGCGGCAGTTGAGTGAGTGGCATTAAAAAAACTCACGTGCTAGTCATTACGTCACTAACGCACGCGACGTAAAGCGGAGATGCTTGGCATTGTTTTTTTTTTATAAAGCGCTGACGTATTCACATTGATTTTACGGTCACGGAAGTAGCTGAATCGAATACATGTTTGCGTGCGACTACTTGTACTGTTTGTAAACTAAAAAATATAATCGAATACTACAAAACATCTAAACGTGAGCAAGACATATGAAAGTGTACTAGAGAGAATATGGATAGTGGATATACAATGCAGAGTTTGTGGGTAGTGGATATAGAATGCAGAGTTTGTGGGTAGTGGATACAGAATGTACTAGAACAGGTTGTGGATTGTGAAGGTAAAATGAGCAGTCTCCTCCCTCACCCCACAGATTCACACACACACCATGGAGTACAATTCCTCAACCCACCTACGTCGAGAGGTGTCTTAAGCTCCACCATCAGTTATGAACGGCTCCTTTTCCACCTCCTCACCTAATATAAACCCATGCCACAACTAGCCCCACCCCCAAACCTGGATACAAAAGGGATAATGGATCGACTAGTACCCCCAGCTAACTATACCAATAGACAAACCAGCATACCCCCCCCCAACCTCCTCCCCCACCCCAACAACAATATAAATTAATAAATTAGCACTCTACACAATATAAATCGACCAACCAGACCCCCCACCCCACAAATATTAATGCACCCACATTCCCCCACTCCACACGCGTGAGTCTCTACACTCAATATACACGCACTCATCCATTTGTTTCTTGTTCCATCAATGTCAGGGTGACACAGACACACAATTGTTCGCGCGTGTTGTTAATGCCGACAATTATTAATTAACACGAAATTCTTTCAGACATTTCTTTGTTGTTCAAATTTCCGGAAATTCTAATTACGGCTATTAACCGAACAGAAAAACAAAAGGGCAAAAAGAAAGTTAAATATTGGAATAATAACAGTGCAGAGGTATTCAGTGGGGCGCAGTGGAAACATAACACAACCAATTACGTTTAATAATGGTGTTTTTTTCTGGCACAAACCACAATACAATATTTTATGGTATTTGTTTCAGCGAAGACCTGATGCAGAAACGTTACTTTTGCTCCCTGAGATTTATAAATTTTCTTTGTCTTCTTGTATGTCATCGTCTGAGTTATACCAGCAATATTAACTACAATGGGCCATCGATATTTTAATATGTTCCGTCATATATTTAGGCTATACCTAATTTCTTAAGGCTAGACTTTACCAAATATAAAGATGTGCCGTCATATATTTAGGCTATACCTAATATACAGATGTATTATCTAACAGCTAGGCTTTGCCTAATATAATAAAAGATGTACTTTCATATATTTAGGCTATACCTAACATAAAGATGTACTTTCCTACATTTAGGCCATACCAAATATAAAGAGGTACAGTTACATTATTAACTTTATACAGACAAAAACACTCGGCAACACGTTTGTCACTGTACATTAGCCTGGTGTGCACATCACAGTAGATAGCGCAACTAGACATAAACACATCTAACATTAACATACGTAAAGTTTACTTCAATTATCTCATACGAACATTAATCACACCAACAGCAGGAATCGAGTTCACTAGAGCGGACATCATTATTATAAGTTTTATGGATTGACTTTCAATATCCAATAAATCCATGGAATAATCCAGTTCACGGAGTACATTAATCCATGCCACAACACTGTACACGAAAGCGAATGGTGTATGCGTTATCTTGGTGTTACGTCATCGCGTGTGAATCAGATTCTAGTAGCAATTAGTCATCCACATAATGAGAGTAGGCCTACTTGAAAGTAATTAATTGACATAATTTATTACGTAATAATTAATTGATTAATTAGGTTTGAATTATTAGAGTTAAATGTAAAATGTATAGCCACGCTATTACTAAAGAAATGTGTGTTTGAAATATTATTGAGAACCGCTGATCTAAAAGTGAATACAGTGTATGAGTCAGGAGCGAATCATTGATGACATTATAATTGTGTATTACGGTCGGTGTAAAGGGGGCTTGGTACGGATGTGAAATTGATAGGCTATTGATACGTGATAAAAGGTGATTGGTGTGTTGATAGGAGGGAGACACAGGGGTCCATTCACATTCTGATACAGTGGTCTGTTTATTGTCAGAAATAGGGATCAATTCAGTCAGACACAGGGGTCAATCTACAATCAAACACAGGGGTCCATTTACAATCTGACACGTTGGTCTAACCACAATCAGACACAGGGGTCAATCTACAATCAGACACAGGGGTCCATTCATTGCCAGACACAGGGGTCCATCCACAATCTGACACAGAGGTCTAACCACAATCAGATGCAGGGGTCTATCTACATTCAGACACAGGGGTCCATCCACGGACACGGGGGGTCAATTGACAGTCTGCTATAGGGGTCTATCCACTGCCTTAGACAAGGGTGCATTCACAATCAGTCACATGAGTCTATCTACGTTTTTATATTAATAGGTTCATTACGGTTATAAAGGTTCTTTTTTTTTTTTAATTACGAAATTATTTAACCTCTGTCTCAGGACCGATCTTAGTCAAGGGCGTGCATGCTAGTCAAGGTCACCTACGCATGATCTCAAAGACATACCTGGCGAGGTACTCACCTCGGCAGATCTGGGAGTTATTTACGAGGCGTGTTTGTCTTAAGTCTCGCTTTCACGGACTGGAAGATAAACCGAGAGCAAGTCGAGTCGCTCGCAATGTAAACACGAGTCTGGCGCGACAATGTGCGAGACAGTTGACTCAGCAAAATACGAGCTTTATTTAACACTCGTGGCATTTACATGGGCGGCCGTGCAAGCTGGGGCGACATTTACAGGGGCGTCATTGGAAGGTGGGGCGTCATTTAGAGGGGCGTCATTGGAAGATGGGGCGTCATCTATATGGGCGTCATTGGAATGTGGGGCGTCATTACAAGGTGGGCTGTCATTCAAAAGGTGGGGTGTTATTAAAATGTGGGGCGTCACTAGAAGCTGAGGCGTCATTTACATGGGCGTCTAGATAAACAGGGGTGGGCGTACAGTTACCAAGGTATGCCATTTCTATTCACGTCCTCAGAAGATTAAGCATTTTTTACATGGGTTTTGTAAACACTTCGGGCGCCCATTACATGGGAAGGGGGGTTGCAACCATTACATGGGGGCGAAAATTACATGAGGGCGACCGTTACATGAGGGCAACCATTATATGACATGAAGGCGCCTGAAGTAGGCGGATATAGTATTTACAAGGGCTCATTAAGACAGGGTGCGTTATTTGCATGGGCGTTACACCCGCTTGAGAAACTAATTTCGACTGGCCCAATAAAAACATAACAACGAATTACACACTCTGAAAGGATCGGCCACTTCCAAACTTGAACGAAAGACGGGAAGACAGTACATGGGTGCATCGTCGAGATGTTTATTTTTTTTTCTTCCATTTCTCCAGTTGGCATGGGATCAAAACTGCTCCCTCGTGTCTCACATTCCAACTGGGCATGTAGCAGACGTCTATGTCGCCCCCCGGCAGACGTGTTTGAGTCACGATTATCATGGCAGGGGGGGGGGAGGGGTTACGGCACCTGGGGTAAATAAATGTGCATGTTAATTCTTCAAAGCGACGGGGGATCCAGATGCCACGCAGGTCATTAAACTCTGTTATTGCCAGAGAAGAAATACATTAAGAACAAAGTTAAAAATAAACGTTTCGGTCATCGGTCTCCGACAGAATAAAACATCCCCTCGTCATCAACTTTTCTTTTTTTTTTTTTTGTGCCCACGACACATGGGGCCGCAACAGAAATCTCCCTCCACTTTTTGTCGGTCGCCGGCAATTTTCCTGGCAGTCCCCCATGACAGTCCTACCTCTGCCAGCTGCTTCCTGGCCGTGCGCCTCCACATCTCTCTTGGTCTTCCCTTTCTTTTTCCATGAGGAAAGCGTCCTTCTACTTCTCCTAACGTGACGCCATCTAGTCTTGACCCGTCGTACCACGGCAACATCAACCAGTAATGAGGACAGCACCCACTAAAAACGGGGCGTGGCCATAAAAAAAACCACTTCCGTTTCCTGTTTGAGTAAAAATCTATCACCGCGCGAAATGAAAACACACCGGCTTGACAACTACGACAAACATGTTCAAATTACAAGCAAGAAATATCAAAACAACTGACAAAAGCCTTCGTCGACTGTTTCTTTTCATCGGCCAATTTAGTTGTTTTTTTCCTTTAAAGCACAAGACTACAGCAAACCTTTAAT
Source organism: Physella acuta (assembly GCF_028476545.2). Lineage (NCBI taxonomy): Eukaryota > Metazoa > Mollusca > Gastropoda > Physidae > Physella > Physella acuta. The sequence continues at coordinate 151,495 of NW_026731554.1, forward strand.
TTTGTACAAAAGCCACAGTGAGTCTTTAAAACCCTCTTATTTTATAACGTTCACCTGTTTGAGGGGTAAAAAAAGTTTACCACATAAAACCTGAAAGAATATTTTATCTTTTTTTTTTAGTGTTCTCAGCCCGTAACAATTATTTTACAGATTAGAATGTACAAATGACAGTCACAAAGTTTTGGTTTCATTCAAGACATCCTGTCTTCCGATTGGTTATCTGGACTAATGTAGGTGGTAGACCTAGTGGTATACTTAATACAGAGAGAGCTTGATTGCAACACGATCTATAACTTTATATCAATTAAATTCATCGCGGAGAAAGCATGGCCTTGATCAGAAAGATAGCTCTTTTCCAGTAAGTAATGGTTGGTTCTTTCCACTAGCAAAAAATGGATGATCCATCCACCACCAAACAATGGATGTCCCAGCCACCACAAACTATGGATGGCACATCCACCACCAAAAGATGGATTGCCCATCCACCACCTAAACACCAATGGCCCCCTCCACCACAAAACAATGAATGACCGTCTAGCACTAAACAAGGCCAACACAAAACTCAACCAGCAATTTACATTGACTAATGTATTAGTGGCACGAACACCGGCAGTAGGGGGGGGGGGGGGGGGTGAGAGGGAGAGTGAGACGGAGAGAGGGAAAGAAAGTTGGCTCCGATCCATCGCTTTCTTAAATTTCACATTTCGTGTTTCGGAAAACAGCGCCGTCGCGTGGTTACCTCCCCTTCTGATAGAAATGGAGGACTCGTTTTGTTTCTATTTTTAGAGAAGTTTCAAACTTGTTTGTTCGAAAGACAAAAATGATTTACAAATTAAAATCACATCATATAACTTAAAACTACAGTTCTTCTACACTATCGTACACGGGGATAAGTTTAGGTAGGCTTTTTGTGTGTGAAAGTTGGTGTTTACATCTGAGGGATGGGGATGGAGGTCAGACATTTAGGCAGAAGTATAGGTAGGGGGGTGGGGAGAGAGAATCAGAAGAGTGTTGTAGGGGGGATATCTAAACAATAATGGTGTGGAAGACATGAGTTGAATATCTGAAGTGTATGTGGTGGGGGTGAACGGGAAAAAAGTCACAGGAAAAAAATAAGGAAAAAAAAGTCAGTTTTTGCTAGGAAAAAAAGTCACAGAAAAAAAGTCACAATGGAAAAATTGTATCGGAAAAAAGCACACAATTAAAGTCAGCCGTGTGGAAGACATGATATGAGTATCAAAGGTGTGGGTAATGGGGGAGAGTCAGTGGTGAGGAGCTTCACTATACCAGTTGTATGAGAATATTGCAGGGGGGGGGGGGCTAATTTGTCGGCCCAAAAGAAAATAAGCCAAACATACTAAACAAAATAACAGTTATAAGTATAAGCATCTCTTTTATTTTCACCAGAATCGATTCCCCAAAAACTGATCCAACCTTAACCCTGATCATAACCATGCCAAGATCTATAATATATATATAAACATTTCTACCATAACCGGCAGAAAAACAACAACTTCGAAACAGCTTTTTTTAAAATTCTATTTTCGTCACATTCTACATCCCCCCCCCCCCCTACCCTCCATCTATTTCCACTTCCTTACCCCCCGCGCTAAAAATAAATCAACTTTTATATTTAAAACTGAATCAGTCCTAAGCAACCAGACATAGGTATGACGTCAGCGGCCCGGGCTGTCTTTTATTTATCATTGCGCACTCTGGCAAATTGCTTCCTCAAACGCCGCAAGAAAAAAAAGTTCTCTTTCACCTCCCCCGGGTTTCTGGCCATTGGGTCCCCAAGCAAGCGGTTAATGCTGCTGTGTTAATGCAGGCCAACCATCGATGGAGTGGCCGCCCTTTATTCGTTTCATTGACTCCGTCTCTTCGAGACAAAATCTTAGGAATCGAATCAACGCCTCGATACATCAAAATTTTTAAAGGGGTGTCGAGGTGGGGGGGGGGGGGGGTGAAATAGGGGAGGGGAGAATGTGATAATAATGGATAAGCAGTAAAGGAAGTGATATGCGATACATATAATTGTGAGGGATTGATATGCGAAGTGTAATTGTGAGGGGATTGTGATGCTCGCATAATGGTAGGAGGAAGAAAAGAGTTTAAAAAATAGAGATATTTTAGAATAGTTGCTTCCACTGAGTACTTTACTGTAGTAAAACCTTAGAGCTCTTAGACTATATCTTGTAATTAAAATGTGTTTTAAATATCAATAATGAATGACAGAGTAGATTACTAACAGTATTATTACCCTCATGTTCGAAAGTTTTGATGATAAAACAAAATACATAAATCTCGCGTAGTCAATGGGTTAAAAGCTAGTAAAAGGGGGTGGGGTGGGGGTGGAGGGGAGAACAATAACAAGGGAGGCAACTCTCAATTCAATCAGCGTCAGGGGAAACAACCAAGATTGAGGCTAATAACACGAATTACGTCTCAACTAAGGACACGACAGAGGTTCAATGATCCAACAAAAAAAAAACTTTGTACAAAAAAAAATAAACAAAGTTTTTTTTTAAAGAAAACAACAACAAAAAAAGTTTTAGTAGAAAAAAAAATAAAGTTTACAAAATGTACGGAACGGTTATTGAAGTAGAAGTTAAAGTGACATAGCTTTCATTATAATTATTTTTGGTTCAGCTTTCAAGACGCTCGTGATATGAGCTGGGGAAGGGGGTATAAAGGGGTGTCAGGGGGTATTGTCACGTGATCAGGGACGGGTCCATGCTTTAAGGATCGTGCACTGGTGAGTACATAAGGCACGTAGTGCTCCGTGACTTCTGGTGGACGGGGAGTGTGGTGTGACGTCTGGTGGAGAATCAGCGTGAGCTAAACAAAAACACGTGTTACACAAGTCACATGATATATATATATATATATATATATATATATATATATATATATATATATATATATATAACGTTTACCGTTTGGTGAGTTTAAAAAAAGTAAATAAGCATTTTTTTCAAAATTAATAATTATTAGAAGCCTAAATGTAAAATAATTGTAAACTGCGTGACCAGCATAGAGTCAGGCCATAAACTATGATATAAATAAACTACTGCGTAAATGGTCACGTGGGCTGAGCCTGGTGTTTTTTTTTACGTCAAAATTAATTAGCTAAATAACACGTACCTATTTTTTGTCGACATTAAAAGTTCCTTTTAATTACTAGGAGTTGGGTGATTTGTTTTCTTTTAGCCTGAATGAACTTTAAAGAGATGAGCATGTTTTGGGTATTTTTAGAAAAGTTGTGATCCTAAGTAAATATCACCTATTAAACCTTTCTTTTAAAAAGTGTCATCATTAGTGTATGTAATACTGGTTATATACTGTAGCTGATATACATATAAAAACAATAAGTCTTCGCGTACTCATAAAAGTAAAGTGTATCGTGTACCGTTAAGATAAATCCAGCGAGTTTTTTTTTCCCAAGACTTACGACACAGTAATGTCAACCACTTATTGATGTCGCCACAAGTCTCAGCGCCACTGATTTGACGTTGTTTTATGTCAATTACATACCCCATAAATACCAATAGGACGACAATTTGTCCTAATCAATAACGACATGTCCTCGACTCCTATCGCTATTTTAGGATTCACTGGCAAATGTCAAACAACTATTCCAGATTTTTCCAGATATTTTTTTTATTTAAAAATTAAAAAAAAAAGGCTTAAAATAGAAGTACGAAAAAAATTCAAGAAAAACAACTCCACTGCATTTATTGTTTTCATTGGGTTGTAATGGGAGATAACTATAGCTGAAGGGGAGAGCAGCGTTGTTACAAATACCCCAGTAATGGCGGAGTTTTACAGTGTGTATTGACTTCTCCCTGATGGAGTCAGATGGCAGAGTGAAAATATAGTGGCTTGCTCTTCTGGTCGATGTTGTTTACTCAGGTTATGCTGGACAATATGTGGTTTGGGTGGTGGTGTGGTGGGGGTGGTGTGCGGGTGTGGTGCGGGTGGAGAGGGGTGGGGGGAGTTACGAAAAACGAAAAATGTTTACACAAAATTAATTTTAAAATTAAGAATTGAAAGAAGAAATAAGGATAAGAAGATGGGGTTGGATAGAATACACACAGTGCAGACGACCAACCAACATCACCAGACAGGCATTGAGGTGAAACCCTCTTGGAACACGGAATAGAAGTCGGCCAAAAACACATGGAAACGGGATGGTTGAGAAGTTAGCACAGGACAGAGGACTCTGGAGATCTTTGGTTGGCGGCCCATATCCCTGAAGGGGTGACGGGCAGTGATAATGATGGCGGTGATAGTGGTGGTGGTGATGATGATGATGATGAATATCATGATAAATGTCATGATGATGATGATGATGATCATCATCATTGTCACAGACTGTATTTTTATGTATCTATATTATATTGTGTTTTACATGAAATTGCATGAATGAAGAGTACCTGGCTAGCGGAAGGACTGTCTGAGCGATCCTCATGTGTTTATCCATGTTTTTGGGTGAGATCGCTCATGTACGTAAGGGGAGAGAATGGACCGAATAAAAGGGAGAGCAAAAGGTGAACGGGTGTTGTGTGCTAGGATTTGAGACTGGAACGAGGGCAGTGAATGTAAGATGTCTCCATGACTTGGAGTCGTGATTATTATTTGTACCTATATCAGTTGATCTTCAAATATGGATGTACCACGGATTTATCTGTACATAGTGTAAATAAAGTTGTCATTTCAAGTTGCCACTGTTGCTCGTGTTCCTGTATGAAACCCACAACAACAAAGAATACATGTTGTTACATATGGTGTCAGAAGTGGAGGCAATAAAGTGATGTTGCTACATTGTATTACTGTTACTTATGATGTCACAAGTGGTTGAAGAATTGGTGCTACATATGTCAGAAATGGAGATATTACAGTCTGTGGTCTTCCACTGTTTACCAAGTACGTCAAGTTCTTGAAAGTCATCTATCTACACTCAAGTCAGAAGGGTTGCTGTAGTCAAGTCAGACGTTTTGTTCAAGTCAAGTCATCAACGTGATAATTTTTATCACCTTATTTCGATATTGTCTCACCAATGTCGAGTAAATATCGCCTGTGTGTTTTTTCTGTTTGGATTTAGCCGATCAAGTCTTAGTGTTTTTTTTCTACTGTTTGGATTTAGCAGATCAAGTTTATTTTTGTAACTGTTCCTAAACTGTTCCTAAAGATGTCTTATCTAAAACTGGACAAATTTCTACTCTGTAACAGGCTACTAGAACTATTTTGAATTTTTTCAACTTTTTGGAATCAACAAAGTGAACTATTTTTGTACTATATATGTACTATGAACTTTTCTTGGATTACTAGATGTCTCTAATCAACTGAACAAAGCCAGAATACAAGAAAGGGTATTGTAAATTAATTAACATTTATCTATTGTCAACTAATGAATTTATATTTTATGTCATAAATAGAAAATATATCAAAATGTTATGTTTTGAAGAATATCTAGCACTAGCGAGGGCGCAAGGCATTAAGAAGATGAAGAAGCAGATAGCCTGGGCAAACACTCGATTTGACAGAGACATAGAAAAAGCATTAGAAGCATGGGACGAAGAAAATGAACAACCCAAACTAGCTCATGGAAATGTATTGAGAGAACTAGATGATGTGATAGAAATAGTGTGTAATAGATCAAGAGCTATTACAGACATGCATAAAGAAGAAGACATTTCAGTAGTAGATAAAGCAGAGGAGACTGTACAACCAAAAGGAAAGAGAAAAAAAAGAAACAGAAAACAGAGAGCAGATAATAGGGCTGAAACTATGGAAAAACAAGTAGGCCTACATGAACTAGCATATGAACAAGAACTATTAGAAATGAAAGCTATAACAGACACAAATGAACCAAAATTAGAAAGTGAACAGACAGAATTTAAAGCAGAACTTGAAGAAATAAATATTGGCAACCTTTGGAATGAAGAACTAAGTAACATAGTCCAGGAAGAATTGAAACCCAAGGAAAAAACAGAGGTTGAACTTAATAATGATTTAAAGGTGACATATACATTAGAATGTCTTAAGATTGACTCTTTATTAAATGATACGCAGGTACACGAGAATATTATTGAAAGTTGTATCGTAAGTCCATCAGAGAATGGCAGTCAACAAGAAATAAGTCCATCAGTGAATGGCAGTGATGATTTAATAAGTCCATCGGAGAATGGCAGGAATCATGATAAACTAATGATGATTAATGAATCAGTGAACTTAATAAGCCACAATGAAGAGAACGTACCTATTGAAGATTTACTTCGAAAATTGGAGTCAAACTATAAAGAAGATATACTAGAACTCAAGGATAAATTTAACAAAGAAATGGAGAAATTAACCCAGAAATTTATGTGTGAATTAGAATCAATAAAGAAGCATAAGGAAGTTAAGAAAGATGAAACAATATCTACAAATTACAATGTTAATAAAAATGCACAGAATGAAAGTAAAAGAAATGTAGCAAACTATGAATACAGTCAACATGTTAATAAGAATGTCATTAATGTCATTAATGCACAGAATGAAAGAAAAAGAAATTTTGCAAACTATGAATACAGTCACCATGTTTATAAGAAGCCAAAATCTAGATGTTTTTACTGCGGAAAAACAGGTCATTACCAAAATCAATGTTGGCATAGGTTGGCAAATCAGAGAAGAAACAATTATGTACACAGAAAGTCATGTGAGAAATACTGTAATTTAAGAAATAATGGATCAACTTCAAATCAGAATAACAAAAGTGTTAATAGGTATACTAATGGAAGTTACCGACGCAACACATATTATGAGAGGCCAAAGCAATGCCATAATATTTATATTAAATTGATTGATGAACCAAACGAACGTACACAAAGCAAGAAAACTACTGACGTTCAGAAACCAGAGGAGAATATTAAAACAAATGAAGTAACACAAGTTACACGAAATCTAGGAAATGATTATGGTAGCACAGCTAAAAGCTACAATTTGAGGGAGAGATGGCATACAGGTCATCGTCAACTGCACGAGAACGATTACTCATGCTATAGAGGATGCTAAGATTAAATTATCAATTGACAGTTTATTAATATTATACAGTCTGTAACTGTAATATATAAATATCAAATAATGTGTTTGAGTATACATAAATTGTATACTATATCTAAAGAATGTAAACTGTATTATGTTAAACCTATTCTATACTATTAATTAACAGAGAATAACGTATAAAGTAAAAGTTATAGACTATTTACTCCGCATAACAATAAGACGGAAGTCTCAATGATGAATTGTGTACTAGTTCTAGTCATTACCTGTGGAAGGCAGGAATGTGGTTGTGTTGTGACCTAGATTTGTCTGAAATGGGTCGACTAGGGGAGACAACAAAGTATATTACTCATGCGTGGTAATAACATGCCTTGATAAGGTTGTTTTTTTTACCACATAGGATATGGTTATTTAAATTATGAGTTGAATTAAGTCTTTGATAATTTCAACTATGTATTATGTTTTGGTAATAAGGTCATGTACCAGATTAGTTTGGTATATTATTTATCCCAACTGATGTAGTTTTTTTTTATACTACAGTTACTGGGTAATTGAAATGTTTTTTTCTCCTATGTGAATGTATATTGATGCATTAAATATTACATATAATGCTTGTACATTTAAAGTTTTTGTTCAAAATATTGACATATTTTAATTATCACTGATATAGTCACTACATACTGTTGTATTTGTATGCACTATAAATTTATGACTACAAGTGCTTAGTCTAAAATGAATATATTTTACTCTACTTTGAGTTGTACACAATTTTTTGTTGTCTGGCACATGATCCTGCCCTACTAATATTGTATTTATAAATTTTGTTACACAAAATTTTATTCGAAGGGGGGACGTGTCACAGACTGTATTTTTATGTATCTATATTATATTGTGTTTTACATGAAATTGCATGAATGAAGAGTACCTGGCTAGCGGAAGGACTGTCTGAGCGATCCTCATGTGTTTATCCATGTTTTTGGGTGAGATCGCTCATGTACGTAAGGGGAGAGAATGGACCGAATAAAAGGGAGAGCAAAAGGTGAACGGGTGTTGTGTGCTAGGATTTGAGACTGGAACGAGGGCAGTGAATGTAAGATGTCTCCATGACTTGGAGTCGTGATTATTATTTGTACCTATATCAGTTGATCTTCAAATATGGATGTACCACGGATTTATCTGTACATAGTGTAAATAAAGTTGTCATTTCAAGTTGCCACTGTTGCTCGTGTTCCTGTATGAAACCCACAACAACAAAGAATACATGTTGTTACAATCATCATGATACTCGTTTAAAGAAGTTTTAAAAATTAAGACTTTAGAGTAGCGCTATTAAGTTGGTTCCTTACCAACTTATACAGTCCAAACCCAAACCCTAACCTAAATAATGTACACCCCAACACGGGCAATTAACCTTAATGTGAAACAAAACAGATGGAGTGATCATGTAATCAATTATAACCCGACACTGGCTTTAGACGGTACACAATGATTAACCCCAAAAAAAGTCTACTCACTAATTAAGATCCTTTTGAGAACCGCCAAAAAATGGAGGGGGCGTGAATCAACAACCCAGACATACCAAAACAGTTCTGACGTCACAGCGAACAAGGTGTCACGTTGCTAAATCTCACCGCCGTCCTATTTCATTGTATTTAAGTGTCACCGACGTAAAAGATATTCAGGACGTGTTTCCGGCATTCCTAGCATTGTTTAGGCCAGAAGGGGGAAGACAAGTATTGCGCAATGTCTATAAATAAAACATGCACTGTGAGATTACTCTCCCTTTTATAAATGCGTCGTATGAATAGAGTGTTGGTCTATTGTAATGTGGAGTCATGAGACCTCAGAAAAGAGGGTCGGTCTATTGTAGAGTCATGAGACCTGCCAGTCCAGTGTGTAGAAGGAGTAGAGAGGTCCTAGTTTATTTCTATCACGATATCATTGACTACTTGTTATTGTTGTTGTTTCTGCTGATGTTACCAGTATGCTTGAGTCAAACAGATGTTTTGACTCACAGAGTTTAGGGATAGGCTATGGAAACAAGTCCAGACATATTTACCGATAGGGATAATTCAAGTTTAAGATTACTGAATGATATGATATGTGTGTGCAAGGCACGTTACTCTTATGTAAAAAAAAAAAATTCCAGGTAAAAGAAGAAAAAAAAAATTCATTAAAAAAATGCTAGATACAAAATCGTTGTTTTCGACACAAGGGAGGCAAACTCTAAAGGGGAGTAAGGCTGGACAAATGTTGTGACTCATATAGGTGAAATCTTTGTCCGGTGGCCGGACCTAGGTTATAAATAGAAACAAGGGTGAGTAGGTAAATATATGTCAGGTGGGGAGTCAGCATTGGGGTAGCTGGTCAGGGATGGGGGAGGGGCTGCTCAGGTGGGTGGGTGGTCGGACTGTATGACGTGTATCTCGTTTTTACATTTTTGCTGACTGCATTGCTAAAAATATACCAAATTCTGGGAGTGGCGGAAGGTGTTTACATTTTAATTTAAAAAAATCTCCTTAGTTTGTTATATATATATATATATATATATATATATATATATATATATATATATATATATATATATATATATATATATATATATATATATATATATATATATATATATATATAATGTAGAGTAAATTAAAAACACAAACGATATAAATGAAGCCCGTACGTCAGTTAGCCAGTAAATAAATTTATCTTGTCTAACGTTAGGGCGTCCACCCCCAGACAAGGTCTGAGCAATACGTTTTTTGGGATGGCTGTTATTTATTGCGGGTGGGGGAGGAACCACATTCACAAACACAATGAGATATTCGTTGTTTCTAGAGGCACGAGAACTGGGTGAGAGGGGGGTGGAGGGGGTGACACCAAAACAAGATGAGGTATGTTGATTCTTGTCTAACACACAAATAACGGTAGGATGGAGAACGTGAGGGCGGGGAGGGAGAAACCCAAAAACAAAACAAAGATGGCTGATTCACGTTTTACTGATATTTACTGTATAATAGGGGCGGAGGCTGTGTTGTGTGTGGGGTGGGAGTGAGGTGGTGAAAGGAAATCTGAAATAAAATGATAAACATTTGATTTTTCTTTTACATTCACAAACTGGCTTAGACAAGAGAGATTTTTTTAAAAATTCGTTGTGACGGGGAAGGGGAGGGAAGGGGGGGGGGGGGGTTGAACGCCATTAACACAAACACCCAGAAAGATAGGAGGCAGTGTTAAAGCGATCAGTGGGGGTTTCAAATATGAGTACGGATTACACGGCGGGATATTTAACCAGGTTTTCTTTTATTTTAAATTCGGGATGGGCTTTTTATCTTTTCTTGGCGAGTGGGACGCGTAACAAAATGTGCATGTACGCAGCAACAAAGCTTTCTTTAGAATACGGCGATGTAGTTTTCATCAAAGTTTATAAGGATTTTTAGTATTGTGTATTTAATTGTCAAAACCGTAACAAAAAAGCAATTTTAATGTGCTTCTTATCTGTAGATTTAAATACAAACAAAATATTTCAAGAAAAAAATAAATCAATGAACTCGAGAGCCCCTAGCTAAAATGAAACCCGCGAACCCTTGCAGAACCCAAGACCCCTAACATAGCCAGGCATGATTAAAGCTAGTACAGGAAAGTGTGGGTATAGAAATATTTGTAAGTGAACATCGTTGTCATGTCACTATCACCACCACAAATATAAATACATCCAACCACAACTGCGTACAGAAACGCTCTCCAACTAAGACAGGTATATTCACCTTACATGCACGTACAGTAACTCACTCACCAACACACACATACACGTACAAACTAACCCAAACATACCACACACATAAACCTCCACACGCAAACATCATCACCTTCGTGCACACAAAACTCTACCCTCGGGACTACCCCCACCGACAAAGACTAATTCCAGCCCTTATCAAACTCATATAAAATACCCAACTGATCAATCTCATCCCCACCCTTCTCCCCCCACCCCACAACGGTGTTGTTTCCTACTCGCCCCTGGGGTGGGTACACCAGAAGTGAACGATTTGACCGCCAGGGGAACCGATCTTTAAACGTCCCTCTCGCACGCCCGCCATCATCCTTTAAAATTCAGTTTGGCGTTTCAAATCAGGAGAATTGAATTTAAAGGGAGAGAAGAAAAAAAATTTAAATAAAGTTAAAAGAGTGAAATGGAGAAAGAGTGAGTAGAAAATCTGTAAAGAGACCGTAAGGGACCCGGGTACTGAGGGCATTGTGTGCGACGGTCGGGGGAATCGATGACGGTTCTCACACCATGTTACGCAAAAACTCAATTCCGATTTCTTTTGAGCTACTCCGTTCAGGCGGGGGGGGGGGGGGGGGAGAGGGGGGCGGACAATGGGGTAATGGGAAAACAGAGCTTGTGAGCACTCACACACACATAGACACTCTCACACAGTCGAAGAGACACTCAAACACAGTCTCGTCTTTGATGGGGCGGCGGGGACAAAACAGCGAGAACCTTGGGACTGTTTTCAAGAAAATTAAAGACGGCACGAGATTTTAGTGCACTGCTTCAAGGAGTGACGGGACCTTTTAGTAGATTACAGGCTGTGTGAAACTACATGTTTACACTGTACACGTCGTGGGCATGTTGGTATAGGCCTATACACATACACATTGATATAAGCCTATACACTTAAGCATATCTATACGCATAATATAAACAAACACATTGATAACATAACATACACATACGGATGCACATATATATGAGCAGATGCAGATACACATACACACTGGTATTGGCCTACACACATAAGCACACCTATACACATACATTTACACATATATATGTATGTGCAAATATACATACACACTGATATAGCCCTATACACATAGGAAATCATGTACAAATAATATACACATGGATACACATATATATGAGCAGATGCAAATACACATATTGATATTGGCCTATGCACATAAGCAAACCTACCCACATAACAAACATAGCTACACGTACATATCTAGATGCAGATACCAGCGCGCATACGCATACAGAATGTTCTTGCCTAAATCCAGCCCAGGGCAAGTTCACGCGCGCTGCTGTATACACGTTACGTAATTTGAGCTTAGAAAAATAAAATTATATCCCCGTGCACCAGTTAATTAATCATTAAACCTGCGCGCTAACAAACCCCAGTATACGATGTGTGAAAACAAAGGGGGAATGACTCAAATGAACTGCAGTTATCTATAATGAATTTTAAAATATTTTTTCCCTCCTCCCCATTATTAAAGAAAAATATTATTTTTTAATTAACCCTCCAGGGCCTGCGATAACCGTGCAACTCGAGTTACGAATTAACCCTTTTAACGCTGTTGTTTAGCGCTCGGGCGACCCTTATCGAAAACGATAACATTTATTTAAGGTCAGTTCTATTTGTTTTCTCCTGCAATATTTGCCGACGAGAGTGGCTGGCTATTTACGCAACTACTAGGCAGCTTGCTGGTAAAAAAAAATTCTATTCTCCATATCCCTAAGTCTTGGTTTTCGATGGTCTAACATAAACTCCCCCCCTCTCACACACACATACACACATACACACGCACAAGTAGCGCTGGTCAAACGATTTATGTGTGAGCAGTTCGGGACCAGACGGTAGTTACACAATGATGGCGTTGGTGGAGCCGAGATGAGCAGACAAGAGCTTGTTTATCGTCTGGTATTCGGTGCGGGATGACTGTATTTTCTGATGACTAAAAACCTAGTCTTTGAACTCGACAATGAAGACGGATTTCAAAGTAAAATATAAACGGAAAAAAAAATTTGTAAAAATATATGTAAAAATAAAGACACCACTAGACTTGCGAATTACGATGTCTTTCACTTGAAAAAATCGATTTAAATAGCTTAACATCAGTAATAATGAACACACACAAGTGTCCTACCATACCCTCTCTCTCTCCATCTATCAGTATCACACACAAACCACACTCTCAATTATTTCAACAGAGGCCATAAAAATTCCAATAAGACTTTATATAAACATAGCCAGATTTTTTTCTTTTAAACCGTGAGTGCTAATCTTTGAAATTCTGTCTACGGAAACACACAGATCTGCGCAGACTTCTGCTACAATCATGGTGGAGTCTAGGGGGCTTTTCGTAGCAGAAAAAAAAAACTCTTGTAGATGAGATTGTGGGCTTTACATGGTTCGTCCAATCCATCCATTAAAGATGGGCTTTACATTTGAAGCGGGGTTTAAACCGCTGCAGGGTTTTACATTGCTGACATTGCTATTTTTGCAAGAACCAGGACTTGTCGTATTGTCCAAGACAGATGGGGCGGATAGGAGAGCAAGCTTTAAAAAAAAACCTCAAATGTCGGGGTTACCGTTTTCACAGAATTGGGAAGAAATATCGAAAGATGTGAAAAATCTTAACACAGACCTACATATACTCGCAAACCAACACACACTTAGGTATACCACACACGCACATCCACAACCTACATATACTCACATATACGACAGACACACAAATCTACACAAACACTCACATTTACCACACACACACACACAAACCTACACACACTCACGTATACAACACACACACACAGTAACACACACAAATTACACTTACGTACCCCAAGCAAATCACATACAGACACGGGGCTTTCAAATAATCAATAGCACTGTATACATAATTACTTAGTCTTGGCTGTCGGAGAAAACATATCGGAGGAAAAAAGGTTTGACGTGAAACCTTTCAAGGGGGTGAGACGGGGAGATGGACACGGGGGCTAGACTGACTCAAGTGGGGGGCTTGGTGTAATTACGTCACTGATAGTGTACATCAAATGAGTTTACGTTAGGTATTGTGTACATGACACGGTTTTAGTTAGATTTTGTGTACATGACACGGGTTTAGGTCGGGAATTGTGTACATTATATGGGTTTAAGCCAGTGATTGTGTACATGACACTTATTTAGGTCGGGAACTGTGTACATGACATAGGTTAAACTAGCATTGGTGTACGTGGCCTGTGCTTAAGCCTGTAGTAGTATACAGGCTTAGGTAATTTACACATTCATTGGATAACTGATTCATATATATCACAAACTCAGACAGTTGGTGTTAAAAAAAAATAACACAAAAAACATACAATTCTGACAAGGACATAATGTGCAGACAGCTCCTTGTCCATCGGCATCGAGTTGAACGCACGTCAAGCAAGACTGCATCAGTCTCCTTAACGGCTATTGTTTAGTACTTTGGCTCATTAAAGCTTTGCAAAAAAAAAAAAAAATACTGCGCTGGGGAACCATCTCCAGCGCACTCAGTCCAAGTTACGTTTATTGCCCGCAAGTTCAAAGGTCAACCAATACCGCATCGATCAGAAAGGGGCGAGTACCACAAAGAGATGTGGATCACAGGGAACACAGCCCGTGCAGCCCAACTGAACGACCGTGACAGTGCACTTAAAAACGTAACCGCCCATTAAACCCCTGGTCAACGGTCCCTAATCAACGATAATGATTAGTTCCGGGTTGGCTGAAACATGCCCGTCCCCCCGTCCCCCCAAGTCTCACAAAGAGACCCAGAGGCCCCGGCGTTGTCACAGTCGTTTAGATTGGTTGTAATTCCACTTGACAAGTACCCCCTTTCCCCACCCTCCACCCGTCTTAAAACCGCCAAGACTGATTTACACTTAGCTATTTTGTGTGTGTTGTAAATAGTGAGCAGTATTGTCAGTGTGAGCATCAAGCTGGTCATCCAGTCAGGACTAATCACAAATGATCACGAATATGGAAAGAAGGGTGGATTTTTTTTGTTATCTCTTAACACAAAAGGAGGAAACAGGCGCTCAAATTCATTTGGGGATTGGAAATAAAAGCAGAACCAAATCGTGATGGCCACGGATGGTCTTGGCCGTGGCCAGTTGTGTGACGTAATTAGCATGATAAAAGCTGGTGGCCGGATAAGATCAGCTGGTGTCAGCGTTTAAAACAAAAGGAGGGTGGGGGTGGGGGGTGGGGGGGGGGTTCGGAATTAATATTTTAATCACCACTCAGCTAATGGTTTCTTTTACATGCCTTTTAAAGCTAGATTAGCTGGTCACGTGGACGGGGTCGTCCCCACAGGAGATATGCTCGTTAGGACGTGAGGGGAGGGGGTGGGTGGGGGGGTCTGGGAGAGAGGGTAGGGGTGGGAAGCGTTAAACTCACGTGTTCGGGGAAACTGTTTCGAGATAACTCTGGCCAGGGGATTTAATGGAATGCGGTGCCGTCCTGGAGATTAACATGTGTTAGAATGTGTAGGGGGGAGGGGGGGGGGAGAACAATGTCACAGAGATATCTCACACGCTGATCGAGGCGGTGAGGCGAGGGTCCCTGGCCCCTGAGAGATGTCCCCCAAATTCGGTTGTGTGTTTTAAATTCTCAGCGGTCCTCAAATTGTATTATATATGATTGACAATGATTCCCCAAATGAAGTATGACTTTCAAAGCACCTCAATCACTGATGTCTGTCAGAGATAAACGAAGTTCCCAAATATGTTTCGTACGAATCAAAGACAAACCTAGACCAATTTCGAGTACAAAACGAACAAAACTCAACAGTAATTTTTTTCTGTAGGCTTACTCTCAAACCCAAGTTTATTTTACACTAAGCACGAATTGGCCAAAGCTAAACAGTACCTACACATTTTCTAACAATTATTTTATACACTGTGAGTGTTGTTGTTTTTAAATTCAATTACAAAAACTGCTAACTACAGGATTAATTTGTCCCGTAATTAAAACAACAACAAACAACGCCGACATGTCAACACTCGTCGCCTAGCAACAACGCGCATTGTTTCAAACCAACTAGAGTGTGTTTTACTACTTTACCTATTATTGGATAACGTCCTTGTTTGTTTGGTTGTTGTTGTTTTTTTTAAATTACCTTTCGCGTGATCAAACTTACATAAATTTCACGAACGATAAAAAAAAAACAACTAGCACACAAAAAAGACATTACAAAATAAACACGTAGACAAACCACGATCTGACATGTTCTGTATCGCCAGTCTGCGTCCACCAGGTCGATAGAACACCGACTCCAGACAACGAATCTAGGTTATGATCATTCTAATAACCCCAGAAAAACACAAAGTTCAGTTATCATTTTTTTTTTTTGCTTTCTTTTAACCAGGCCATTTTAAGCTCATCTATAATTCTATCATTTTTTAAAGAAAAAAAAAAGCCTCTTTTCTTATTACAGCGGGCTGTTTGCTGCCTTCAATTCGGCTTCCGTCTACAAATTTGTTTTTTTTTCAATGCCGCGCGGATATAGATCTAGGACTTAGTTATTTTAATGAAGATTACAGTATAAAAATATTAATAGTTGCATTTATAGAAATTGTATACGTGCGTTTATACGTTAATATGCATAAATATGTAGACATTGACATATATATATATATATATATATATATATATATATATATATATATATATATATATATATATATATATATATATATATATATATATATATATATATATATATATATATATATATATATATATTGGAGATGGCAACAGTGGCATTTCTGCTATGCAGATTGGGAATGGAAGGAGCTGATTAAGGGTTTGAATAATGTAGG
Organism: Physella acuta; assembly: GCF_028476545.2. Lineage (NCBI taxonomy): Eukaryota > Metazoa > Mollusca > Gastropoda > Physidae > Physella > Physella acuta. The sequence goes on from NW_026731554.1 coordinate 168,176, forward strand.
CTTCTTGTTAAGAAAATAATTTCCGTTAAGAATGATAAATCTGCTCATTTTTTTTTTCTTTAACTTAATGTGGAAAAAAAATTACATTAAAAAACGTGTGGCGAACACATTTATTTATTAAGGAATGTAGTCGGAAGTGTAGGAAAAAAAAGTGTTAGCTTTTGAGGGGGTGGGGGATGAGATATACACGTACAAAATATTCGTTTCCTCTGTGTAGTGAAAATCGGGATTTCCCACAAGAACTAAAAAAGGAGATGATATTCCCTATTCCTATTCTCAGCTGACAAGCAACAATTTTTTTTGCGATTATTTTTTTTCTCAAAGAAAAACATAACCGCATCAAAAACTGAAATTGAAATTTTTTTTTTTTTTAAAAACGAGATTAATTTTTTTTTCATTATTATTAAGAAGGTTCTTTTCAAGTTCAAAAGACAAGTGTGGATGTGGCCTATGATTTTATTAGTGCATCGCTAAAGACAATTAAAAAAAACACTGCTTTTTTCAGTAAGAATCAAGTCAACTGGCTCACAGAAATGTCGATTATTATTAGCAACAATGTTATCAGCATCCTTTTATTTAAATGGCACCAAGTCGATGTCATTCTCTTCCAATGTAAGTGCCGACACCACATCAACATGTGACATCTGTCATGGATCAACAACAGGAAACAAGTCTATGGCAGTCACATTCAGCGTATCAACATGACAAGGATATGTCATGGTCATTTATCAGCCCCACGGTGGCCAATATCAACATAACGATTGTCCGTGTTAACATAATGTTGATCCATATCAACATAACGATGGCAGATATCAACATAACGATGGAATATATCAAATTAATGATGAATGATATCATCATATCGATAGCCGTTATCAACATGATGGTCGGTATCAACATAATGATGGACCCTATTAACACAACAATGGCCCGTATCAACATCACACATTTTTACAACACTACAACCGTCCCCGCTTGGCTTTTGACAACAGAGTATATCAACAACATCGACCGCCGGCCGTTGTCTTTGCGACCCCTCCTAATCGCTCTCTAATCAACCGGGTAAAAAAGTAAACCTAATTACCAGTTGGTGAGCGAGCAGCCCGAGGCACTCGCACCAACCCCCACCCCCTTCACCCCCTCCCCCACGTGTGGTTTGTTTCACGCGCTGCTTGGTGTTGCGTCAATTTGTCATCGCGTTAATCGTTATCACGTGATCGCGGGGCCCTCTGTGTGTGAGTGTGTGAGGGACGGAATATGTGTCGTGATGAACTCATCCAAAATGCAATAGCCATGCCGACCTTGTGTCAGCTGGACAAAAAAAAAATACAAGGCAAGCGATGTCTTCAGGAATTCGGACATGAGGCAAGCGATGTCTTCGGGTAATCCTGAAAACATCAGTCATGAAGCAAGCAATGTCTTCGGGAATTCAGACATGAGGCAAGCGATGTCTTCGGGAATCCCTCAAAACCTCAGACAGTAGGCCCGATGTTTAGGGAATTCCCGATGTACGTTCATTCGTTCACTGTAGATTGCAGAGAACGTGAAGATGACCACAATCAACTAGAAGTAATCAGAAATATCCGATTCATTTAGCGAATGATTTCCGTGTTCAAGTGCTCAAATGCACTGAAACCCTTAACGCGTAAATTAATTAAGGTTTAATTAGCGGGAAAACTAAAAGTTCGAATAAATCCTAGCCCGCGTTTGAATAATTAATTGCCACGTTGAGCGAAGCGGAGAAATATGAAAATTAAAAAACGTCGATTTGACGGGCAATAATCGATATGAAGTCTGTTGGAATAGAGTTATTGTACATAATTTCCCTATGTACGGCTGCCGAATGAAAAACAATGTATCAAAGGAGCCGGCAATGCACCCGACGGCAAGGAACCGGCCGGCAATCACTGTGCCGTGTGCGCCAATCAAATACGCGCACGTTTTATTTCCTGTCGGTACATTTCCGTCGACGTCAAGAAAAAAATAATAATTCAGGAAATTGTTTTCTTATTTTTTTATCACGTTGAATAACTAATATAATGTTAACTTTTAGGAGTGAGAAAAATCAGAATTTTAAACACGAACGCTGAATGGTTGGTTGCTATGGAACGGTGAAGATAATGTACACTATTCAGTTTGCCATGATGGTACTGGAGCTACTATTATTAAAACCCTACAAACAACAGTGTCGACTTATATGTCTAACACGGTTTAAAAACAATGGCTATGGAAATTTCTACAATAACTTTAGTTTTCGTAAGGAGCTTTCTAGTTTTCTCATTGGTTATTGATTTAATTAAGGAAAAGTAATTAACTTGAAACAAGATGGTTTAAGTTAATATTCAACACATGGCTTAAAATCTTATGTTATCAAGGAATTGTTGCACTTTAAATTATTAAAACTTGGGTAAACACATGAAAACGAGAAAAGTTAAAGAAATGTGTAAACAATGTCTCATTGAGACAAGGTACGGTCAATTTACATGAACAGGATTTTCGATACTCCTGACAATATTTTTCCAATACACTTGAGCTCATTACCTATCCGACTTAGAAATTTCATTTTAAATTTCCTATATTTTTTACCGCATTTCTGAGTTCGAGTGTGTAAAGTGTTGAAACGTTGTACTCCACGCCCAATCAGTTTGAGAACCGGCGAACCACATATTACCATAATGTATCTTACCATAGGGCTCAGCACACCAACAGCGAGGGGGGAAAATGGGGCCAATTTCTGCCCGATCCACTTATCTAAATTGTGTGAGACAAATTCAAATTCCGTTTATCCAGTGGATTGCCATTCATCCACCAGACGCGGAATTCAATTCTGGAATAATGGATATTTTTGCACTCATAAAAAAACGGCTCCCGAGAATGGAATATTAAATCCGCATGCAGCTCGAAGATGGCCGACCTTGATACGGACTGATGGAGGGACGTCAGTGATCCCAGCTGTTCTCAAACTTTTGTTATGCCCCCCCCCCCCCAGATGGCTGGTTCTGACTCTCCCATCCCCACCTCGCACCCACTAACCAACTTAATATTTTAAAAACGGTAATTTTTTTTTATAAGTCTGTTTTTAAACCGTAGTCTAACTCTTTATTTATTGCTTGCCTGGGTATAAACAGAATATTTTGAGAACCCGTGTTATGCAGAAATGAACTTTGTTTTTTTAAAAAAAAACAGCATGTAACAAAAAATGCCAGTAGCAGTCCTTGCTACGTTTCCCTGAATATCCGACATTACTGAACAAAAAAAATCTTCAATCAACTTTGGATCATTTTCTGGAAAATATCACCCCCCCCCCCATCTCCAATTCTTTCTAACTCACACTGTGATAACAGAGGAGGGGGGGGGGGTGTACATATTTTAACACCGTGTAACGCCGGGGAAACGATGATAAAATTCGCAACCACAGCATTAACTCTAAAACGTTTTGTTTTTCTTTATCAACGAAAACAACACGGCCATAACTTAATTAAACATCGGAAAATATTTCCACACACACTCACACACAAAAAAAAACATCATTACAATGAAGATGGAGCATCCGTCAGCCCTTCCCCCCATCTCCCATTTGTGAAAACTTATAACAAAGTTTCTTGAAATAGATCTTAAACAAGAGAGAGGCACTTTGCCGAGAGAATGGCAAAACTCAAAGACGCATTGTCTTTTTCTTGAAGATAAAGATGTTTTTGTACAAGTGCCAAAATCACGAAAATAGGCGACCTACTGGGTGAGGTGGGTTTAAATGTCGGGAGCAGGGGAGGGGGTGGAGCGCTGAACCAAGCGTTGTTAGATGTGTTGTCAGGTTTGTGGTGCTAGATGTGTGTCTTTAAGCTAGGTGTGTCAGGTTGTGTGTCTTTAGGTGAGGTGTGTCAGGTTGTTTCTTTAGATGTGGTGTGTCCGTGTGAGTGTCTTTAAGACTGGGTAGTAAAATGTATGTCAAAATGCCTTGTCTTTAGATGTCGTGTGTGTCAGTAATTATGTGTCTCTATTACCTTGTAATACAATTTGTGTCACCATGCCGTGTCTTTACATGTGAGGTGTGTCACTGAATGTGTGTACATATGTTTATATCTATGTTTATGTAGATGACGTTGTCGACACATGTGTTACTCAGTAAGTATAAAATGTCGTGTAGCTGTACACTAAGACACAAGCTGTCAGTGAGTATATCGTTGGATGTGTAGGTTATACTTCAAGTTAGAGTACAATATAATCTAAAAATCTGTCGGTGAGTGTTGAAAGATACAAGTGCTGTTGGTTGTGAAATGTTGCATGTGTCATACACAACGTGTTGCTCATGGTACCAAAAAAAAAAACAACTTTCCTGACTTATAATAAACTCAAATTAGAATTACCAGCCACACATTAATATTAGCACTAAACATAGACACAATCTTTCGCAATCGTGGCTATTTGTAGAGCGGATGTCTTTGAATATGGGACAGTGAGCGCTTGGTTAAAAAAATAGTTAACTACATTGTACTAAATAGAAGAAAGCAAAAAAGAGCAATGATCAACTAAGGATTTAAAAAAAAAAGATCACTTGTCAAAGCAATAATTAATTTTAGCTTAGAACTAAGGGTCAGCCATGTCTAATTGTTCTTGCCTATTCTAGGCATTTAGCAGCGTTAAGCTCTGTGATGGCTGGAGGTCGATCTATTCAGCATACGGACGAACAGTTAACCTGTGGTCAGAATAGTGGACTGTCGACCACTGACCATAAAGTGTACGCTTCACCAGTGACCCGTATAACTGACAGTTAACCACTGACCCGTATGGCTTTGATGACCAGTGACCCGTTTAGCATAACGTTGACCAGTGACCCGTGCAGCGTACAAATGACCTCTGACGCGTCTATTTAACATGCTATACCACAACTATTTCTAAAACTGCTCAACCACAGATCGCGATCTATGAGTTTTAAAAAGGTCAACATTTCCAAGAAAAAGTATGAATGCGATCGGGAATTCCCAATGACGATAGATGTTTGTTTATTGAAAGTTATAATTTTGAGACGCACTTCATCGTCTAATCGATTCACCTTGCACACAACTTAACATTAGTTAGCCCATTCATATTATTTGGCAATGGGTGGACATATTTGTTGACACAGACGACATACATAAATTAAATGAATAACTTGTAACCCGCCTCTGTGCAAACCTATTCATCAAACTAGTATCCCCATAACGGTAATACAAAAACTCACGAAAATAAGAATAACATTAAACCAAATATTGGTCTATATCACAAACCATTGATCTATACCACGTGTGTTTTTTTTCCTTCTTTACACCCCCTCCCCAACGCCCCTCTTATGGAAAAGATGGTAAAGCATCAAATATCATTAGCGCTTCCATACTTTTCAACAATACGTTGAGCAATTCGGTCCATGAAAAATTCACCAGAAATTGGGGAACCTCTCCAACGGAAATGAGCCCCCCCCCCCTACCCCACCCCTTTCCCTCCTTTCTCCACCAAAATATCATAACTGCTGAATAGGGGTGTGTGGGTGTCAACGAACGAGTGTAAGGGAGATAATTGTTTTAGGCGCCTGAAACATAACCAATATTATGACAGGGTGAACACATGGGGTTCTGGTTTTTGAATAACCCCGGGTCTGTTTGGTGATAGGCGGGTGGGTCGGGATGGGGGGGGGGGGGGATAATGAAAGCTCAATTTTGATTTTATGAAACGCTGTTTGAATGATTTCTCAATTTTTTAAATATCTTAATTGACAAGTTTATGTAATTATTTTCTTTCTTACCACCAATTTAATGTCTGGTGTGTTTACTTTAAAAAAAAACCGCAAGTTGAAAGTCAAAATTTTACTAATTTTTCGAAAGAATATTCCGAAAGTGTATTTGTTTAATTCTAATCATCAACCTTTTTTTTTACCTATTGTTTCTTTTGTTTTTAAACTTTACAAAAAACACTATTCCATTTCCACTTTTTTTATCAATGCACTTTTGAAAAATAAGAATAACAAATGCAACACGTTTTAGATAATCATCGACACAAGCGATAACAAAAATTCCACTACTAGTTTACGCCGTTAGCACAATTTTTACCTATGCAGAGCAATACACATAAATGATGATAAAACAAACGAAGCTGGTTTATGTTCGGCAACCAGTTTATCAGAGAGTTCTTATCAAAAGAAACAAACGGTTGGTTCATTTTTTTTTAATGAGGATGGAAATAGTTCTAGGTGAGCACGTTTTAGAGAAAAGAAGAAAAAAAAGCCCTGCCGAGTTTACTACACGTGAGCGGATTCACACCTGCCGTGTTGCGGGGTGTGAAATTAATGTAATGCATTATTTCTTCGTTCTGGTGTGAGCAGGGGTTTGATGGTGTAATGCTTGAGGTCATTTGAGGAATGATTGGGTGGGGTGGGGGTTCAATGGTTTACTGCCTGGGTCATTTGAGGAATGGTTGGGGGGTGGGGGGCAGGGGTTTAATTATTTACTGTCTGGGGTCATTTGAGGAATGGTTGGGTGGGGTGGGGGTTCAATGGTTTACTGCCTGGGTCATTTGAGGAATGGTTGGGGGGTGGGGGGCAGGGGTTTAATTATTTACTGTCTGGGGTCATTTGAGGAATGGTTGGGTGGGGGGGGGGGGGGGGGTGGAGTATGCTCTGGTGGAGTGGATGGATGGGCTCGGGGGGGGGGGGGTGGGTCTAATGGTTCACTGGGTCATATGAGATATTTGAGTGTGGTAGGTACCGATTATTTAGTTGACCCGGTTTCCATGGGTTCTATGAAATGGGTCTTTGATAGGTGTGGGTGATCTATGATATGGGTGGGGGATCTATGACAGGCTGGTTCTATGGCAGTGTGGGGCTTATAACTCAGGTTCTATAAGAAGGGTGTAATCATGGCACGTCTGAGCTATGATTTCGTTTAGAGCAAGTGTTTGTCTTGGGTTGTTTCGTTAAATAACGGTTCGATGTCTAAAACAAAGTCAAACCAGACTGACAAAGGCGCGACGGCAACTAACGCAACCTGTTTTGACAGAATAAGAAAATGTTTCGTTAACTTTGACTCCCTTTGCGCACAAGGTCAAGGCCTCAGTCGGCTGGCCGTCAATGCAACATGGCCGCGACGCTTGGTTATTGCAGATGGCGCGGTGTCAAGGCCGATATCCCATACGATACTTGTCCCACACGATACACGCCCTACGAAACTCACCCCATACAATAATCGTCATAAGATACTCGTCTTATACGATACACGCCCTACGATACTCGTCTTATACGATACACGCCCTACGATACTCGTCCTATACGATACACGTCCCATATGACATGCTTTCCATACAATACTCGTCTCATACGATACACGCCCTACGATACTCATCCTATACGATACACGCCCTACGATATTCGCCCTACGATACACTTCCTGCGATACACGCCCCATACGACATGCGTTCCATACGATACTCGTCCCATACGATACACGCCTACGATACTCGTCCTATACGATACACGCCCTTCGATACTCGTCCTATACGATACACGCCCTACGATACCCGTCTCTTACTAAACAAGATATGACTGGAATTAAAACGTAGTGGAGAGGGGGAGGGGGAGGTGGGGGTTTTAGTGTGTGAGTATTGTGCGAGGGGGGGGGGGATAATTAAGTTTGTAAGGAAGATAAGCCACTGGTATTTTCTGTCACCCACCAGTTTTGATGTAATTTACCGTAATAAAAGGATAATTACATGAGTGAGACCTGGCTGTTTTTCATCGCAATGGAATGGGTTAATGGTCGGGATAGAGTAGGGTTATCAAGGGGTCATGTATGATGCGTGGGTCGGTGGGAGGGGGGGGGGTAATTTGGGGTGTTGTGTTAGGAGTGGAGGTGGGGGTGCGGAGTGTGATGAGATACGATGTGGTACTTAGGGTTGTGGGGAGGTTCGGGTTGTGTTAAGGTCATGTGACTCTGGGGTTTAAAGTCAACTTGGGACTGAACTAATTTTTAAAAAAAACGCACGTACTTACTACATATCCAGCTGCGAGCAACACCTCTAAATACGAACAATACCTCTAGCTACGAACATAAGTTCTAGCTTAAAATAACACATCTAACTACGAATATCTCCACTGACAACGAACAACACCTCTTACATCAACACCTCTTACATCAAACAATATCTCTTACTATGAACAATACCTTTTACTGCGAACAATATACCTCTTACTAAAAACAATACTTCTTACTAAGAACAGTACCTCTTACTAAGAACAATACCTCTTGCTAAGTACAATACTACTAAGTAAAACACATCTAACTATGAACACCTCCTCTAACTAAGATTTTACTACAAGCAATACATCACAATATAAAAAACTACCTACGAACACCACCTCTAACTAACAAACTCCACCTCTAGATATCCATCGTCACATCTTGATCTAACACCCAGTAAGGAAGGTATGTCATTACACACCTCCCAGTGGACAGATTATTTTAAATAATGAATGGACGGGGACGTGAGTGAGTACAATGACAAACCAGTTCTCACACCGCTACGTGAGTACCACGTGGACATTAGTCATGGCCATAACATAATGATGATTACTAATTAGAGAGAAAATAGCCACCCTTTTGTTCGGTGGTTAGTAGAGTGCGTCAAAGACAGCTGGATAAATGCTATGTAATTTTCTAGTTAAGGATGAATGGGGAGTTGTATTTATAAGCGAGATAATAGCGTAGCAAGGGACAAATAGATTTGAGAATATAGAGGATAGATTTACAACCACGACGGATAGATTTAACACCAAGGTGGATAGACATTAGAGTACGAGAGAAATATTTCAGAGGGCAGGAGAGAAATATCCTAAAGGACAGGGGAGAAATATCTTTAAAGGCATGAAAGAAATATCTTAAGAGCGGGAGAGAAATATCTTTAAAGGCATGAAAGAAATATCTTAAGAGCAGGAGAGAAATATCTTTAAAGGCATGAAAGAAATATCTTTAAATGCAGGAGAGAAATATCTTTAAAGGCCTGAAAGAAATATCTTTAAATGCAGGGGAGAAATATCTTTAAAGGCATGAAAGAAATATCTTTAAGAGCAGAAGACAAATGACAGCGACCAGACGACAGTGTCACTAACACCTGTGGCCGACAAAAACAAAATTTAAAACCCAGACGGTTCCCAGTCTGGACATGACCGTTTTTTTTTTGTTAAAAGAAAAGTTAAGTGGTGTGTGTGTGTGTGGGGGGGGGTGCTAACTGCCTACAACGGGTGTAGGCGTTTCTCGGTAAATTAAATGACGGCATGACATGTGGTTTGTCAACAATATGATATTGTGACAACAGCCGGAAATCTTAACCTTTGTCTATACTTTTTTTTGTACACTAAGTCAACACTAAGGCTAGAAATGTTAAACCCAACCTACACGCAACTGACGGCTCCATTCATTATAACCTTACAGTAATTTTAAGCTTTCAAGTTAAACTTACCCTAAAGCTGAGACTGGACTTGGACTAAACCTATTCGTCAGCAGTCTTGACCTCACACTAAACCTAAGCGCAAATCTTAACCCCAACGTATTCCTATCTTAACCCTACATTAACAAACGAGTTTAAAATAAGCTACCAATTATAATTTTCATTACCAGTTGCGCAACACAAAAAATAAACACGTTTCAAATACCAGGATTCTTGTTCGTACATACTTCCCTTGACCCCTTTTATATCGAACAATTCAAGGAAGGCTACACTTAACATGATGCTACACTTAACATTTATCTACACAAAAGACAAAGGCTGACGAATCAGCGATATGTAGGCTACAAGCAAGAGCCCAACAGCTTAACACGCACTTGATGACCGGTCATTCATTATTCATCGTTAACTGACCAGAGAATGGGAGCCGTGTGTTACACTCTCGGCGCGATAAAACGGGGAGGGGCCGCGAGGTCAAGGGTCAAGCTGAAACCTTACGCAAACACCGGGAGTGAGGGGATGACCTGGTTACATAACGTCACCGTACAGGGGTGGGGGGAGGGGAGCGTAATTAACGCTATTGCTAATTTACTAAAATATTGTGAAATTTATACCTAAAAACAATGCTATTGTACTAAAATATTGTGAAATCTAAACTAAAAACATTGCTAATTTACTAAAATATTGAGACATCTATTCTAAACACTAAAAATAAAAGCATTGCTAATTCAATTAATTATCACGCGTTGCTGAGTATCTATACTTAAGCCCCACTAAAAAAATACTGACTAAATTACTGACTAAATTCTGACTAAAATACCAATCCTACCACCACTATCCTAACAAAGAGACTATTGTCAACAACAAACATATATATGCATAACATAAAGACACCATTCGCATACTACCACAGGATAAAACAATAAGACCCAGTCATATTAAATTTTACGCTGTTCGTGCTTTCATATTTTTATTTCAACTAATCTAACGAAGACTTAACACCGAAACGTGCTTTACACAATATTTATTTTCTTCTCAGATTCGAACAATACCTCTCTGTCCACCCTCCCAGACTACGACCAACTGTACCATCACACGTGACACACTGATCGAGCTGGTGTTTTTATGCTTACACGTCGATCGCGATCAATCACGGGTTTCGACGAAGATTAATGGAAGATAAACAAAGCACCGAGAGGAATGTCTTTGATATGATGTGTCTAGTTTCTAGACGGCGTAACTATAAACAACACTTGCTCGTGTTGGAATAGGAACACCGGAACTTCTAAGGGGCTGCGTGTTTTGATAGTTTAGCTACCCTGGTTTGGCTATAACCCTATCTATAACTGTGACCTTCACTGAAACAAGAGTATGTAAAGTAAACATTACTATAAACAATGTAGCAAACGACCTTGCAGCTACCCTCATGCATGAGCCAGGTAAGCGATATGGCTGGTTGGACTCTCGAATGATACTAATTCAGTTACTGGACCGTGACTAGTTCTAACACTGTCCATTACAGAAGCACTGGGTCTAATCCTAAACGGCGACAAACACTAACAACAATATCACTTGAATACTTTGATACCATACTGTATTGTCATGTCGGCTTCGTTAGAAGATGGGGGAGGTTCAGGGTTATACTTTGTGGGAGAAATGGTAGGTACGTTGTAATGTTGTGGGGAAAATGGTACGTTGTAATGGTGTAGGTAAAATGGTACGTTGTAATGTGTGTGAGCAATGCGACTATAGTAGTGTGTGGGGAGAAATGACACGGTTTGGCCTGTGACATAACGTTCTTGTGTGTGGGGTTGACGTAGTGTGTGGGAGTGACGGTGTAGTGGTGTGTGAAAAGTGGTGAGTAAGACACATTATCGATACCAAACAAGAGAACTGCAGAAGCACACAATTGTACGTGTGTCTATAAACACAGGCTGTAAATAAAACCTAAACGAGGCACATCGAATTCCGTGGGAGTATCAATCAGGACTTTCTAGCCGTGTTAACGACAAACCGTTTAGCGGTGACGGGCAAGTCAACGACTCGTCGTGTTTCGGCCGATACAATGTCAAGGTCACGTCTGGCATAATTCTCCAACCACCAAGACTCACCATCACTACTAACAACACCATCATCACCAACATCCATTACCGTCATCTAGATATCACCATCTTCACTTACAATAACACCATCCACACACCATCATCACCAACCAACATCAACACAACCATCACGACTATCACCGTCTTCACTAACCCCACCACCACAACAGCATCACCACCATCATTACCATCTACACCTACACCACTACCACCAATTACACTAAATTCTACACCAAACCAAGTAAAAATGTCGCTAAATCTGGCCCGCTTAACACTGTTGTATCAATAGAGATGTACCGCACTCTTTTGTATGAGGCCAGTTGTCGTGTCATTCAAGCGACCTACGCAAATAGACTTTCGGCTAGTTTGACAATCAAGACAACACCCACCCATACACACATACACCAATAAACCCATAACAAACTAAAACATACACAACACAATCCACACATCAACACAAACACCTAAACAAACATCAACAAAACTATGTCTTACCTTTCTAGAAGAATGATCACCTGTCTTAATTTCTTGAATGAAGTAAAATAAAATAAATTTCTAAAAACACGTGTCACTAAACGGAATTTCCCGAATAAAATAAAACGAAAACAATCCTTAAGAAACACGGCAGTAATCGATTCTCTGATAATCCGATAATCACATCCTACAATTACGGTCACAGTATCCAAAGTAGTCCAGAAAAGCCTAAATGATTATCACGTTACACGCATCAAAAACAATTCCGTGACAAGTTTGAATGTCCTTTTAACAATGTTAATTATTTCAATATAAACAGTCCATAGTTCACAAAAAAATGTTAGTTTTTCGTATCAAACCTGAGATAGAATTAAGTTAAGAATCTAATACTTATTTATCATGAAATAACGAAAAATAATACGACCATCCCTGTGTGTGAAAAAAATAAACTATTATGAAACCTTACACCACATAGAGCCGCGTTGTTCTAACACCACAACACAACCCTACCGTATCCTTGTCCTCAACGCCGTGTTTGCCGAGCCGGCTTAGCGAGGGCAGATGTGAGGGGGGTGGAACGGTGGTGGAGAGGGAGACGCGCGGCGGACAATACCGTGTGTGTGTGTGTGTGTGTGTGTGTGATCCCGCTCAACCTTCGCGCTCGAGCATGCACGTGCTACTCACCCTCCCCCCCCCCTCCCTCCCCCTCCCTCCTCAACGCTGACGGCAGAACGCGATCGAGTGCTAAGCTTCACTCGAGTTCATAGACACTGTGGCGAGTAGCACCGCGCAGTGAATGAGGGGGGGGGGGGGAGGTGGAGGACGGGAGGGGGGTGCCGACTGTCGGAGATGGAATATTCATGCTATCTCAAGGATTGATATGGTCGCGGTTGAATTACCATACGTCCAGCGTCCGCTCTAACACGGGAATCACGTGCACACGGCTAATGGACAGGAGAGATGTAGAAAACACAAGAAGACTAATTAAAAGATTGTCCTTTTTTTTAAAAACCTAGATCAATCAAGTAGACTTGGCCTACATTTTTAAAATAATAGAAAGCTAAATAGTACTAATATTGCTTAGTAAACAGAAAGTGGTTAAGAAAATAATTAAATACCCAGTGTTTAATCACCTTGTTAATTTAAGTGTTGATACTTTAAGCTAATTTATTATACACATTGCAATACATATTAGTCCTGTGAGTTGATGTCCCAAATTCGGAGCACGGTGGATAAGTGAATTTAGGTCAAAAGAAAACAAGCCGGAAAGTCCAAAGTCTGACCTTGTCAAGATAGGGGCGCTAGAGGTCCACGCAAACAAAAAGTTCATGAATGACTAGCTCCAATGTATAGATAATGTATGTCGTGATCCAATACACAGACATTGAATGTCCTGTAATAATACACAGACACTGAATGTCCTGTAATAATACAGACACTGAATTTCCTGTAATAATACACGGACACTGAATGTCCTGATCCAATACACAGACACTGAATGTAATGATCCAATACACAGACACTGAATTTCCTGTAATAATACAGACACTGAATGTCCTGTAATAATACACGGACACTGAATGTCCTGATCCAATACACAGACACTGAATGTAATGATCCAATACACAGACACTGAATTTCCTGTAATAATACAGACACTGAATGTCCTGTTGTAATACACATACACTGAATGTCCTTTAATAATACACAGACACTGAATGTCCTGATCCAATACATAGACACTGAATGTCCTGATCCAATACACAGACACTGAATGTCCTGTAATAATACACAGACACTGAATGTCCTGATCCAATACACAGACACTGAATGTCCTGTTGTAATACACAGACACTGAATGTCCTGTAATAATACACAGACACTGAATGTCCTGATCCAATACACAGACACTGAATGTCCTGTTGTAATACATAGACACTGAATGTCCTGTGATAATACACAGACACTGAATGTCCTGTAATAAAACACATACACAGAATGTCCTGATCCAAAACACTAACACCACCAGAAAACAAGCGAAGACAGTTTACGTCCAGACTAATTAAAACACACCCAGACAATGAATGTCCAAAAAACAATTATTATATGTCCCAGACCAATAACTAGACAGACAATGAAGGTCCGGAATCAATAACAAGCGACTTTATGAAGGCTCAGAACCCAAAAACCAAGCCAATAAAGGTGAAGAACCACTAACCAGCTAATGTCCAGAGAACAAAATGCAGGTCACCGTCACCAGACCAGGGTAAAGATATGACCTTGAAGAGGTCAGGGTAAGGATATGACCCTGGAGAGGTCAGGGTAAAGATATGACCCTGGAGAGACCTGTCAAAAGACATGGCCCGGAGAGACTAGGGTAAAGATATTAGAGAGACCAGTGTAAGACAAGACCTGGAGAGCCAGGGTAAAGACATGAGAGAGGCCTGTCTAAAGACAAAACCTGGAGAGGCCTGTCTAAAGACATGACCTGGAGAGGCCTGTCTAAAGACATGACCTGGAGAGGCCTGTCTAAAGACATGACCTGGAGAGGCCTGTCTAAAGACATGACCTGGAGAGGCCTGTCTAAAGACGTGACCTGGAGAGGCCTGTCTAAAGACATGACCTGGAGAGGCCTGTCTAAAGACGTGACCTGGAGAGGCCTGTCTAAAGACATGACCTGGAGAGGCCTGTCTAAAGACATGACCTGGAGAGGCCTGTCTAAAGACGTGACCTGGAGAGGCCTGTTTAAGACATGACCTGGAGAGACCAGTGTAGGACATCAGTCTGGAGAGGCCGAGCATCACCAGTGAGGGCCCGCTCAAACAATGTGCCATGCCGGTGGCGCTAACCCACAGGAAATGTTCTTCTGTTGACGTCTGCTCTTCAGAAGATGTGGCGGTCTGGCCGGATGACGTCACGGTGTATATAGTTTTCAGGTGCACCAAACTGGGGCCTTCACGTCTGGTCTTTGTCAACACTGGGGTAACGCTAGTATTTTAAGCTGGGGGTGGGGGAGGGAGATTTCCGAGTAGAAAACAAACGGGGTGTTTTTTGTGTGCTCGTGTGTGTTTGCATGACGTACGCGTGTGTGTATCTGTGAGTGTAGGAGAATGCTAGTGTGTTTGTATCTTTGTGTATGAGTGTCTTTGTATAAAAATTTGACCCTCTCTGTGATCACGTGACCCGCTCCGTGATCACGTGACCATACTCTGACACAACGGGGTCACTAAGGATGCGGGATACAACGTGATTGTAAGTTTGCCCAGATGTTCATACCCAACACCATCACCCAATAGCTCAGTGGACAACTGGGGGGGGGGGGGACGGACTATGATATAAAGACTGGACCTGCAATGATGACTTTGTGAGCATGCAAATAGGTAAGGTACTCGTAGTTTTAACTTTTCATTCTAAGTATTACTGCATTTTGTGATCATCCGAAAACTAACTGTGGACTAACAGTTAAAACTTGACCACAAGCGCCAACGAACATACAAGCCAGACGCAGCTTGCAACAAGCCAGATTTTAAATTTTAAATTTTTCGTTGAGAAAAAAAAAACTAGAAAAAAACTACCTGGAAGGAAAGTGTCAAATTCTCACAATACAGTATTGATTTTTACATTGTCACGATTACAGTATTGATTTACACGCGATCTAGAGGAAGCATGTTTGTTTTACCGTATATTTATATTTGTAACACCCAACTGTTATATTCTTATATATCAACTTCAACATTTTCGCTTCATATCACTTGTATATCAACTTCAACAATTAGATCACGTATCAACGCCAGCAGTCCCATCTCACTTCAACTTCAACAAGCCCATCTAACAAATCCTACTCTCAAAGCCGGGTCATGAAAACACCCAAATCGTGCCCGCCCCGCTCACAAAGATTCCCCACAACGCCCTACCCAGATGGAGACCCGACTTTTCCAATCAACGACCGCCCCCTTTTAAAATTTGAAACCGTTCACTCATTTAAATTTGTAATCAAGCGAGGCATTAGCAGTGTTGTCAGTCCAACGACGGAGACCGTCGTCCGATGCTCTCTCTTGGAGTGCCAAAGCTTGTAGTTTGTGTTTCAATGGCGTTATTCCACCAGCGGTGATCATAGAAGTGCCAGAAAAAAAGTCGAACTAGAAAGTAGATTTCTCAATGCTTTAAAGTCAATGACATCGATTATTCAGCAATTAAAACCTAACCATAACCGGATGTTTTCTAGCCTAATCCAAACAGCGGTCACCAGGTAATCCGTAAAGCAGCTTGGCTTAATCGTCTGAGAATGCGTGCTGGTAATGGGTGTATCGATACTTACCAAACGAGCACGTGATTCTGATAGCAATTGTGTATCGATACCACCCCCAGACAGAAACAAACAGATGTGTCATTATGCTTGTATTCGGTATACCGATATCACCCAAATAGATGCGTTCATAGGGCAGCAATGGGTGTATCGATACCACCCAACCCCCCACCCCCAGAAACACACACACAGACGTGTCATAATGCCCGTATTGGAGTATATCGATACCACCCAAACAGATGTGCCATTCTGTTTGGCTTTGGTTGCATCGATACACGGAACTACAGTGAAAGTGTGATTGTATGCATGTGGGTACGTATGTGTATGCTGTGTGTGCCTACGAGTGCTTTTGTGTATCCATGAGTGTGTATGTGTAGTATATGTACGCCAGTTAGAAGGAAGAATAAGCTGAACATTTTTATATATATATATAAAGAAATAGAGGGGAAAAAACAGAATGAGCTTACTAACCTACAGATGAAGTAGCACACCACAAAACAGATTTTAAAACCTATCCTTAAACACGACAGGTGAAAGATTCATAGACATTATTTTTTTTTTAAACCAGGGGAGGGAAATCTTGGCAACCTAGCCGAGTTATTGACCTTTCTCATAAACACAACAACGTTGAGTAAAGAAAAATATTTTTTTTTTAAATGTAATGTGTCTACTTGATTAAGTGAAGTTTAGTTAAAACCAAACATATTCATCATCTTTTTTCCGTTTTGTTCACAAGACAAATATGAAGTAGAGTTCGTCTGTTTCAATGAGCTCGGCATGCAAGGAGTCAAAATTATGCCCAGCCGCCTTTGTTTCCCTAACTTGAGTTAGTTACCCATCAGAGTTGGGTGGACGTTTTACCGACTTGGACCCGGACTCGAACTCGAGACTTTCGGGTTCTCAGTCAAGCGCTCTACCGCAGCCCCACACATTTCATATGACAAACGATAAATAAAACGACAGGTCACTTCAAAATGGGTTACTTTTTTTTTAAAACAATAAAAGCCAACTGATTTAATACAACAATACTGCTTACTTCCAACCCCAACCCTTCAATGATTATAGGGCTGGTAAGTAGGTCACAAATCAGTTGTATGGCTCATACTGGTTTTATTGAGCCGTAGAACTGGTTGGTTACCTACTTACTAGCCCTACTGTGAGCAATATTACAACAAAGAACAGTTAAGTAATGCATTAGTCACAGGTCTCAAACCTAGAGTCGACCCGTCCCCCCCGCCTTTCCCTCCCTCCCCCCCCCCCCCCCCCACCCCCCACCCACAAACTCACCGGGGCAATTACATGTAACAGCTGGGTTTATCCGTGATAAAGAAATAAATAAAACCTGAATGTCTGGACGCCGGAGCTGCATCGCTGACGCCACGATTAAAGGCACGGCTAGTTGAGTAATAACAGGAATGCTTCGCGGAAAGATTTTTGCTCCTAATCTTCAAAGAACTCATCTTTTTGGTAAAGAAAGCCAGATTTTTTTTTCGTGCCAGAGATTTGCCAGATAGCCAGCGCCGATTAGAATACTGCGTCACATTACGTCACACCCGATGAAATCACCCATGGGCGGCGTATCTATTCCCGTGGGTGCCGGGCGTCGTTAGACAGAAATCTAAATCACGTTGTTGTTTTTTTTCTTTGATGGGGAGGAGTGGGGGAGGTATGGGGGAGGTATTGGGGAGGTATGGGAGAGGTATGGGGGAGGTGTGGATTTGTGTACTCAAAACGAAGAGGACGAGTTATCCACAGAGGCGTCCGTCTACCCCGGGCTGTTAATGAAACCTGGGACATGAATGAGTGCAGTGTGTTCTATGCGAGTCTCCGCCCCAAACACTCGTGGAAATAAATGTTTTGGCGTGTTTACACTCGGTCTGCGAGGAGTGTTGAGGCGTGGGGGAAAGAGTGGAGGGGAGGGGTAGAAGCAGTGCAGACGATGATATAATGACAAATTGTAACACGGGCCAGACATTAGGGGTGGGGTTGTCTGTTCAGCAGGCGCGAATGTAAAAAAATGAGTGTACAAAATTTGCGACTTAAATAAATTTATAACTCAAGACTTGGTGAGAAAATAAATTTTGGCATTGGAAATTTACAACTCGAGACTTTATTAGCTAATTTACACATTCCACTTTGCTAAAATATTAAACTTTACGATTTTTTAACGAAATTTACACACTGTAACTCAGCTATAAGAAAATGTATACATTGCGGTATTGTTTTGAAATGCAGATATTGCTTCTTTGTTACAAAGCTAACCATTGCGATTAGGTAACAAGTTTACAATTTGCAACTTTCTATTCGCATCAATAAGCATTTTGTACAGTCACGTGATGTTTTCAATTTACATTACAGATCCACGTCTGTGTCGGCATATACTTGGCATATACTCAACATATTGATTAGCGCTTTACTTCCAGTCTAATACTCACCTAATTGACACGACGCCTTACAAGGCTTAGACTTCAAACGTAAAGCTCAACGAAATGACACGACGCGGGCATAGACTCCCAACCTAATACTCACCAAATTGGCAGGACGCTTTACAAGGCAATGACTCACAAATTTACATCACACTTCACAAGGCAACGACTCCCAACCTAATACGCACCAAATTTACATCACACTTCACAAGGCAAAGACTCCCAATCTAACACCAAATTTACATCACACTTCACAAGGCAAAGACTCCCAACCTAATACCAAATTTACATCACACTTCACAAGGCAAAGACGCCCAACCTAATACTCACCAAATTTACATCACTCTTCACAAGGCAAAGACTCCCAATCTAATACGCACCAAATTTACATCACTCTTCACAAGGCAAAGACTCTCAACCTAATACCAAATTTACATCACACTTCACAAGGCAAAGACGCCCAACCTAATACTCACCAAATTTACATCACACTTCACAAGGCAAAGACTCCCAACCTAATACCAAATTTACATCACACTTCACAAGGCAACGACTCCCAACCTAATACTCACCAAATTTACATCACACTTCGCAAGGCAAAGACGCCCAACCTAATACTCACCAAATTGACACGACGCTTTACAAATACGTTTTTTCTGAAGCTGATATGAAAGCCAGATGTTTTGTAGAGGCATATTTTTTTGTGTTTTTTTTTTAAACTTGACTTGCTGAGGACAACTCGAATAAAAAGGAACAACACGAAGAAAATCACAAGGCAAATGGATGGTTCAGGGGCTGAAGGGAGGTAACAGCTGACGAGTACAAGGACAAGGGAGGTAAGTTGGAATGGGTTGACGACTTGAGCAGACTAGGGGCATGGGTGAAATACAATACGCTGTGAGGGCGGTGGGGGAGGGGTGGGGGCGTGATTTAGACTTCAGAGAAATATTTTTTTTATTATTTATTGTAGAAAGATTAGAAGATGGGGGACGGGAATGTCTGGTATGAAGGCTTGAAACAGACGATTGAGGGTCTGGAAAAGAGGAACTTTAAAAGTAAATAACGTGGGCCTTGTGGCGCCTTATTGTATAGTTATGTTGTTTAAGTATTTTGTAATATTCAGCGAATGGGATAGCTGGATAAGATTGGTAAATAGTATGTTGCATTGATTGTTATTTGTGCACGGTTAAGGTTTGAAGTTGTTATTGTCTTGTATTTGTGTTGATGTTAATTATAAACAGTTTTACAATTTTGAGTTGAGAGAGATGACATTGGCTCTCGTGCAAAACCACAACTGACGAGACACCAGCTCTAACTCTTCGCCTCACACCCCCCCCCCGTACACACACAGACACTACCCCCCCCCCCCAACAATAAATACCACCCAGACACTGGCTGTAACTCTTCACCTCACAAACCCCCTCCACCCACACAAATACCACCCAGTTAAATACATAGGAACATCGCATAAATTACACCCACATAAATCCCACCCACACACCGGCTCCCCACATAAATCCCACCCACACACCGGCTCCCCACATAAATCCCACCCACTACACAACAACGGCTTCCCAGATGAAGCTGTTTCTCCTCCACCCCCCCCCCCCCCCTCTTATAGACAAAAGCTGACGCTTGATTACCTCCCCTACGCACGGAGTTATTACTCCCACTTCTGTTAACACAACATTTCGCCATCCCCCGTAAGTTCCGAGTTTTTTAAATCTTTTCAAAACAAAATCCTACGTCACTTCCTGTTTACCTATGTCATGAGCTCTTTCATGCTGTGGTTGGTTCGAGAAAACACTCCATAAAATTAGCCCTAGCTAGACGCTAACCCAAACCCAACACTAAGCTAACAGATAAGCGATAGTTCGTCGTTTAACCGTACTCAAGTTATTCTTCTTGCCATCAATGCAACGTCAACAGCCAACTTAACACTGACCCATACTCTAAACTAAATACCCATAGTTGTTAAAATGCAAAGAGCGTAACGAATGTATTATTTTTCTAGAAAAGCTACCCTGACTTAACTTGAACCTAACCAAGATCCTAACCCTGATGAGATTATACAAATGCGTAGTTTCCACAAGAACCCACAAACCTAACATGTTAACGTTAACATGTCCCCAACAGCGACGAGAGCTTATAAATTAAAATCAACTTAAAATAAAATAACCATAAATAAATGGCTCAATAGTCAGAAGAGTGGTAAAAATCAAGTCTTAAAGCCTGGACAGCAGGTTGAGGGAAGTCTGATGTAAATACCTAAATTATTTGAAGACGTCAGCAAAATTAGAAAAGTCTGGTGTAAATATTATTATTAGATGAGGAAATTATACGGTGAAACGTATTTCTTATGAACAACTTTCTGTATCAAGCAATTCACTTTAAAGGAGTTAATAACATGCGAAAATTGACTTTTTTGTTTCCTTTTAATCATACCCCCCCCCCCCCCACCTCCACGCATACACCAGATGCCAAACTGCTCCACACTTTCGATTCTATTGATTAAATAAGGATCGGATAACCTCTAAATATTGCTGACTGCGCAGTGTAACATGTGAAAGCGAAGTGGAATTTACACATGTGAAAACAAAATGTCACAAACACATGTTTGTAAATAAAGTGCCTCTGGAAAACAGTGTGGAAAACCTTCTGTGATGTACCTGGCACTTAATAAAACCTAATTAAGCCAATTTTTTAAATGACGAACCGAGAAATAAAAGTTAAAGTTTTGTGTGTGTGTATATATATATATATATATATATATATATATATATATATATATATATATATATATATATATATATATATATATATATGCGCCTGATCCCAGACGGCAGTTCCCACCAAGGTTCAGAGCCAGCCACTATCTGCGTAATATGTGCCCTCGCCTGCAAGTTATCTCCCTGGGCAGACAAGTGTCCAGATACTGTCATCACGGCACACCAACATTACCCCGGCCTGTCCTTGATAAGTGGGGGGTGGGGGGGCTGAGACACCTTGCCATAAGGGGGGGGGGGGCTGAGACACCCTGCCATAAGGGGTGTAGGGGGCTGAGACACCCTGCCATAAAAGGGGGGTGGGGGCTGAGACACCCTGCCATAAGGGGTGTAGGGGGCTGAGACACCTTGCCATAAGGGGGGGGGGGGGGGCTGAGACACCCTGCCATAAGGGGTGTAGGGGGCTGAGACACCCTGCCATAAAAGGGGGGTGGGGGCTGAGACACCCTGCCATAAGGGGTGTGGGGGGGGGGCTGAGACACCCTGCCATAAGGGGTGTGGGGGGGTGGGGCTGTGACGCCCTGCCACAAGGGGTGTGGGGGGGGGGGGGCTGAGATGACGTGATACTGACGTTGTTTATTTAAGATTTGTTCAAAGTTTAGTCAGGGGGTCAGAGGTCAAATTTTTGTCCAGACGTCTCCAGGTGGGATTTGAGTTTATCTGGTGTTTATATAACCCAGGCCGTGGTGATAATCTGTGGCGGATTAAAGGTAGTGGACGGGGGTTCGGTCGGGGGTTCGGTCGGGGGTTCGGTCGGGGGTTCGGTCAGTTGAACTAGGGATACACTTAGGGGTCCAGTCAGGAGTTCTGGCAAGGATACAGTCAGGGGGTCAGTAAGGGTTCAGTCACGGGTACAGTCAGGTGTATAGTCGGGGTCAGAAAGGCGGTCAGTCAGGTGTTAAATCAGTCTACCTTTAAAGAAATCACGCGAATACCAGGATATTAAAGTTCTAGCACGTCTCCCAACTCAAGCGTGACGATTATAAAGATGTAACTAATTATGATAACAAGGAAAGAGATAATGATTAAAATGTTATAAATTATTTTTAATTGTGTAATTAGAGATGAGAACAACTCTAGCACCTGTGGTACAGAATGGTAAATTTATTATTCAAGTAATTTTTTTAAAATCATCAAGTCAATAAGCGATGGGAAATTGATCATATAACTCTAACAACTGTTCAAGTTGAATATACTTTTTATGATAATATAACTTATACTTATGTATATATGATCTTTTAAAAATATAATCACATGCAATAATTTAAAACCTTTCTTTGTGTGTTTCTTACCCGTACCCTCGTCTGACCCCACGCCCACCCTCGCCCCACCCCCCATGCCGTAAGAAAACCCCACTTTATCCCGTCGTCTCTCCCTACACACATTACGAAAATTCCAACAGTCTAAATTATTTAAAGAAAACATTCTCAAGCACCCCCCCCTATCTAGCCCCACACCTCCAAATTCTGGACCGACTATTGTAGTTACCTCCCCTCCCCCTTACCTTTTCAGCCCCACCACTCATAAACACCCTCCTAAATAAAGCAACACGGCAAGGGACACGACTCAAGTGGGAATTACTGGCTCGTCATAAAAACATGTTCACACGCCCCAACACAAAAGCCGACCCCCACCCCTTTACGACCCCCCGCCTACCCACCCCCATTCCACCACAACTTTCCCAGGATTTATTCTTTTCATGTATATGAATAACAGATTTCTATAGAAAAAGCTACAGGCAGGAATAACTACAGTAAACGGCAGAAAATATTCAGTTTCTTTTATTCACAGACCAGGGAAAGAAACAAAAAACTAGGCGCATGCGCAAAAAGCTACAGACACTAGTATAGACATTGTTTGGTCTATCGGACGTTTTCTTGAATAACCGCCCAGGTTGCCGAGAATTTGTCTTAGCATCTAATTGCGATTTTTAAAGCGCTTATGCTGAGGGCCTGATAGTAATTTTCAAAAACAAAGCATAATATGCATATATATATATATATATATATATATATATATATATATATATATATATATATATATATATATATATATATATATGTTGATTTTTCCATGCTTGTTTTGTGCATCGATACATTAGTGTATGTAACCGTCTGAATGTGTATAATTTAGTTAAGCCATACTTGTATTCGTCCAGAGAAATGCACAAGTAGGGCCTACTAGTTTGAAACCAACCTCGATAAGATCCATAAAAGCCGTATTTCAGGCAGGTCCCTTAGCACTCAGACTACTAGCAAAACGACAACAAATCAGTATATTTATCGCTTTGATCTTCCACAATAAATAATTAATTTGGACGAGATGATTTAGAACTTTGGTCATGTTCAGACAGGGAAAAACAGTGTAAAAAAAAACTTGGAGATATTTACAAACCTACCGAAATTATCCTGTGTGCCCAACCTGCACAACCTGTGACACAACCTACTTAAATTAAACGCTAAAAGTAAATTTAAAAAAAAACGACACATTTTTTGTGTGTGGCGTCCTAATCCTCTCGCAATCTTTTACCGTTCATACCCAAGACAAGAGTTCATCAATGACCTCGCCATACAGGGGGGAAGTGTGGTCAGCACAATGCCCAGCCGCCTTAGTTGCCCTAATGTGAGTCAGTTACCCATCAGAGCTTAGTGGACTCTAAGGAGTCTACTATCCGACCACGACATTCCTTTATCGCAAGGTCTTTTTGTGAGGCGCCCTAATACTTTATCTTAAAATCTTCAAAGGCTCATTTTAAGAATTAATAAATGAACGAGCGTACTTTAAAAAAAAACGATATAAAGGTAATATATTGCGCATACTCGTTCAAAATATTACAAATGATCACCACAACATGTAAGAAACTGATAGCTATGCCTGACTCTCTATAACCCATACCCCCCCCCCCCCCAACACCAAATAAAAAGAAGCTTCTAGTGAAATCCTGCGATCTGAAATAGAGCAGAAAATTGGCTGCATACCTCAACGACGTGACGTAACAGACAATCTAATTATACGACGGTATTAATGGCGTATAGCCTTTCCACTGCGGGTAATCGAATACCGAATAATGCAACACGATACCGGTTTAAAAACACGCGAGGTCGCGATGGGGGGCGTGCGAGTACAATCCGATAACCACGCCTTTATGGTGAGTGCAAGGTGGGAGAATAATACCGATACATCAGCTGACCGTGTCCACTCGAAAAAGGTCGACCCGCCCAAGGTCAACCATTCCAAGGTCAACCTGTCCAGGGTCAACCAGTCCAAGGGCAACCAGTCCAAGGTCAATCCGCCTAAGGTCAACCAGTCCAAGGTCAACCAGTCCAAGGTCACATATACTAAAGATCATTTTAAATTAAAAATCATCTCACAAAAGGGTCACATTTTATAACAGTAGGCTCGCTATCAAAGATAATCTCAACCAAGGTCGCCTGAGTCAAGGTCACATGAATAAAGATCAAGCGATAATGGTTTAGATCGTGGAGATGAAGCATTAAAGCAAACCGCCAGTGCTTTACAAAATGTGAAATGAATTAGATAAAGAGAAGGGTGGGGAGAGAAAGAGGGAGATAGAAAAAACATGTGACACACTGGATTTGTTTTTTTAACGGACGTAATAATCCATCCATTAGCACCAACGATTTAAGCTCTAATTAAAACCAGGCTGCGTCTTCGTGTTAATTAACACCCTACTTCAATTATATCTTGTCCAAGGTCACTTGCCAGAAAGCCCCCCCCCCCCCTCCCCTTTGCCCCTTCCCCTTTGTATTTTGAAGCAGTCTCCACAGAAAGTTTTCTTCTTAATTAACGGTTAAACGCTGTTTTACTAAGATCTTCATCAGCTGAACTAAAACAGTGTTTAACTTATTGAAAGGATCATCTGGTACAGTTGAGTCTAGGAGACTTACAATAAAATTTAACCAAAGGAAATAAATTGTAAGAAATTATAAGGGCTATGGTTTGAAGGGTAAGATATTTTATGTAGGTAAATATGGTAACATTGTGAACAGTTTTCTAGTGTAATCACTTTTTAGTATGACTAGCTTTTAGAGTGACGGCCTAATTTAAAAATCCTCTAGCGTGACAACCCTTTAGCAAGAGAACTTTCTAGCTCAACAACCTTCTAGCGTGACAACCACCTGGCGTGACAACCTCTAGCGTGACAGCACACGTTGAACGAGGAGGGAGGAAGTGCAGTGTCAGCACAATTGAAGGGGTTTCTTTCATCTAGACAGGGGCCGACAGGTCGACTTGAGAAGGTTAACGGTCGTCCTCACGCAGGTGACTGGCACAGGTATGTGCTTCAACAGGCCAGGTAAGGTCGGGAGCATGTCTGAGATCGGCGGCACTAGTATACAAGTGTTTGTTATGTTGTGTGGTAGTCGGCACTAACATACAAGTGTTTGTTATGTTGTGTGGTAGTCGGCACTATACATGTGTTTTTATGTTGTGTGGTAGTCGGCACTAACATACAAGTGTTTGTTATGTTGTGTGGTAGTCGGCACTAACATACAAGTGTTTGTTATGTTGAGTGGTAGTCGGCACTAACATACACGTGTTTGCTATGTTGTGTGGTAGTCGGCACTAAGATACAAGTGTTTGTTATGTTGTGTGGTAGTCGGCACTAACATACAAGTGTTTGTTATGTTGTGTGGTAGTCGGCACTAACATACACGTGTTTGTTATGTTGTGTGGTAGTCGGCACTAACATAAAAGTGTTTGTTATGTTGTGTGGTAGTCGGCACTAACATACACGTGTTTGTTATGTTGTGTGGTAGTCGGGACTAACATACAAGTGTTTTTATGTTGTGCGGTAGAACATTAATGTTACATGTTAATTCATGCATGTTATGTATTAGCTCATTAATGTTGTATGTTAACTCAAGTATGTAGTATGTTGGCTTAGATATGACATATATAAGCTAAATAATGTTGCGTTTTAGCTCATTAAGTACACTAACCTATGTTACGTATTAGCTCGCGAAACATGTTAGCTAACGCATGGTATGTGACAGCTCATTAAGGGTGTTTGTCATCTCACGCATGTTAAATATTAACTAATTAATGATGTATGATAACCAGGTTGTTAAATATTAGCTCATTAAATTGTTATATCACGCATGTTATACAATAGCTTGTTAGTGTTGCATGTTGGCTTAGCGAAGTTGCATTTTGCATAGCTATATAATGTGTAAGTGCACTTACATATTTTTATATTAGTTCATGTGCCATCTATGTCAGCATATGATTATAGTAAGTATTCAGCTATTGTTATATGTTAGCACTGCAACTCATATGGCGACATTATTGGTAAACAAACCACTTGAGTTAGATAGAGTGGTGGGGTGCACCATTGCTACACGTAGTCAAACTTTGAACTTTTGGTTAGTCTAGTGATGAGCGTCTCACTTACTCACTCACTCACTCACTCACTCACTCACTCACTCACTCACTCACTCACTCACTCACTCACTCACTCACTCACTCACTCACTCACTCACTCACTCACTCACTCACTCACTCACTCACTCACTCACTCACTCACTCACTCACTCACTCACTCACTCACTCACTCACTCACTCACTCACTCACTCACTCACTCACTCACTCACTCACTCACTCACTCACTCACTCACTCACTCACTCACTCACTCACTCACTCACTCACTCACTCACTCACTCACTCACTCACTCACTCACTCACTCACTCACTCACTCACTCACTCACTCACTCACTCACTCACTCACTCACTCACTCACTCACTCACTCACTCACTCACTCACTCACTCACTCACTCACTCACTCACTCACTCACTCACTCACTCAATCACTCACAGATGAACCATAGCGGTATCTTTAGCACATAGATACAAGCCGGCAACACAGGAACCTCTGCTATGGGATTTTGCTGAGGGTCTATGCAGTGAAAGTAACAGGCATAGGTTAGAAATGGACCTAGAATAGTGACGAGGTTAGGCTAAAAAGGGGCCTTGAATAGTGACGAAGATAAGCTATGACCGGGCCTAGAATATTGTCATGCATAGGCTAGAAATGAGCCTAGATTATTGTTATGCATAGGCTAAATGAGCCTAGAATATTGTCATGCATAGGCTAAATGAGCCTAGAATAGTGACTAGTCTAAACTACTCTAGAACAGGGTCAAGGCTAAATACAAATCCAGGTTAACGTCGCGACTAAACTAGTAACGTGCAATGAACGACGACCTATAAATAACGTATACACTAAGACTTGATTGTTTTAAACTATACCACGCATCACGCAGCTAAACTACACTCAAACTTCAACGTTTTAAACTCTACCACGCATGGCATAACTAAAACAGACCCCATCGATCACGCTATAAAAAAAAACAACCCTAAAAAAGTTACATCGGCTACGATGACGTCGTCCCATGCGCGGCTAGCCCGTATGCTCAACGTGCGCGTTCAACTGGCCATAATGAACAAACGGGCTGCGCGCTGTTGCACTGTGCGTAGGGCGTCAACAAAGAAACGCAGCTATTTCCGACCTAGTCGAGTGGTTGCTGTATTTTTTTAAATATATATTGGCCCACAAGCGTGTCAGCGGTGCGAATGTGTTGTGAGTGTTGTAAGAAATGGATGTGTGTGTAGTGAGTTAACACACCGATGCCTGTGTATGAGTAGTAAAAAAAAAAAGGTAGTATATGTGTGTGTTTAATACGAGTTATGTATGAGTGTGCACACGCGAAGATAATAAATCATATAACAATCTTAGGGTTAGACTCTGATCCTAACCTCCAAAAATAAACAGTGCACTATAGAAAATGTTAACTTAAACTTTAAGTTAAAGCCGGCCCTGCAGATTAAAGATGAGGGAAAAAATCATGAACTTACCCAATTAGCCAATAATCCAAGTAGAGGTGTCAATTAATGTTTAATTTCTTGAAACTCTTAAATTCTGAAATGAAGAAAAAGTGAATGTCACTGTACAGCACACTATTTCACCTGTGTATGTGTATTGTCAAACTATTTCACCTGTGTATGTGTGTGTATGTGTATTGTCACACTGTTCCACCTGTGTATGTATGTGTGGTGTGGGGGTGGATCAACTCGACTAAACATGATACATGATACGGCTAACCCTTTTGTACCGTCAGTGAAACGAAAAGCGCAGATTTTTCCGTCCGTCGACGGTAAATAAGAATACCAAAAATTAGGAATGTTGCGGGGTGTAAAGATTCAATGCACACTATCAGATCTGACAGTTCGTTTAGAGGGATTTTCTCTGAAGCTTCCATCTGGGTATATGAATAGGGTGATTGTCTAGTCAGTGCTACGGGCAGGGTTCCATACAATCAAGATACATAATAAGGGGATGTCAGTGCCTGGTGGATTAGGAGACGTCAGAGCTGGGTGGATTATGGGACGTCAGAGTTGGGTGGATTAGTTGACGTCAGTGCAGGGTGGATTAGGGGATGTCAGAGTTGGGTAGATTAGGGGACGTCTGAGCTGGGTGGATTACGAGACGTCATAGTTGGGTGGATTATGGGAAGTCAGAGTTGGGTGGATTAGTAGGGGACGTCAGAGCTGGCTGGATTAGTAGGGGACGTCAGAGCTGGGTGGATTATGGTACGTCAGAGCTGGGTGGATTATGGTACGTCAGAGCTGGGTGGATTATGGTACGTCAGAGCTGGGTGGATTATGGGACGTCAGAGTTTGGTGGATTAGGTGACGTCAGAGCTGGGTGGATTAGTAGGGGACGTCAGAGTTGGGAGGATTTGTTGACGTCAGTGCAGGGTGGATTATGCGACGTTAGAGTTTGGTGGATTAGGGGACGTCAGAGCTGTGTGGATTAGGGGACGTCAGAGCTGTGTGTTCTAATGAAAGTCCTACACACTACAGCGCCATGTTAATACAGGACCTGATTTTGTTAATTATCCAGCAAGGAAAAAATAACTTGTATCGAATGTATTTTTCGACGTGTTTTCTGTTTCTTCCACATGGCGGTAATGAGTTGCCACAACCACTGACAAAGAAGCAGACCATCACAACACTTAACACAGCAAACTTCCTCAAATATATTTTTCTCAATTATAATTAGTGCTTGCGTGCATTGGGGAATTCCCGTAGAAACCAAGAGAAAGGGGAACTAACTCGCGGTAAAAAAAAAAGGTTTGAATTATTTAGTGATAAAAAGCAGGCATTGAATTAATGTTTCAAGCGTGATTTTTTTTTTAAAATAAATTTTGGTCAAGGGCAATTACTTTTTTTAAAAAATCGATTAACTCCCCTTTTATTGAAACTAGTTAATGCATTTTAAAAGGTCGGAAAATCAAGGGGGGCACGATTTAAAGCTATTAACGAGATTACGCAATTACATATTAACAAATTATGCCGTTTTATTTTATCGAGAATACTTTACATATATTATTTCTATAAATTAGACCTACCTTTATAGAATAAAATAATCTAATTCACAGAAGCACACGAACATGAGGGTATAAATTACAATTTAACCCGAACACCCGCCCTAGCGGTAATATGTTGAACAAGACCTGACGAGGTAGTCTCCCCTTTGAGCGACGCGTAACACTAATTTGAAAAGTTACGACGCTAACAAAGAAGTGAGGGAAGAGACATAAAACAACAACAACACATGCGCAGTGCGAGGCTCGTGACTGCATCGTCTGCAGGCAACACATGTCGGCCGGTGAAGTGATATCGCACGAAACAGGACAGTTGCTTAATGGGTTCAAAGTGCATGAGAAATTTTGGCGAACATATTTTTTTTTTTTAAAAGTAAAACTATCTTGACTAGGTCACTGACAGAGAAGGCAACTCCATTTGACTTGCACTTAAAGAACGGTCAACCCCACCTTTTTCATGAAGTGTAAACAACCTAAAAATACGGTTGATGAAACGTAACTCGTATATTTTTAACAAAGTTCCAACTTATCTTAATAGATATTTAAGTAAATACGCTGGTCGGATTTTTTTTATTCCGTCGTGCTGTTCGTTACATGTTAAGGTAATTTTTTTGTTGTTTGCTGTTGTTGTAGAATAATCTAGAAACACTTGGCAATTTCCCAACCTTAAACTCACAAAAATAAGCTCACAAAAACGTTGTAGTTGTAGAATAATCCAAGAACATTCGACAATTTCTCTATGTTACGCTCACGAAAATAAGCTCATTTCGAATCAACGGCGTTTACAAAAGTTTTAAAAAATTGTTTTACAAAAATACATGCGATAGACAGTTAAACTTTGGTTTAACGTATACACACGTTGGAGAATTTGGTTTTGTATGCTGAAACTATGTATGGTACATAAACAAAAATAAAATCTATCCTAGTTAGGCTATTTTAAGAACAGATCGAGAAGTCGTATTGAATGAACGTGATTTGAATAAAAATTTAGAGGGAAAAAAAACGAAACAGAAGACCTCTGTGAACAATGGTGAAAATAATATAGACGTAACATACAAGACACCTTAGCCAACCTAAATCAAAGGGATCACTGAAGCGTGAAGTACCCCGTGAACCTGAACTGAAAGGTAGAGGCTTGAAACAAATTTCAAAAGATATTTTTTTTTCAAATATAGGATCAGATTTTATATTTTAAAAAAAAAACGGAACAAACTAAAAGATTTAAGTACATCGTTTTGTAGTAGATCAAAACGGAGCTGACTTAACACACAGATTCGACGTCAGGCTAACTTCATAAGGACTGGGACTGTTTCTTTTAAACAAGCAGAATATGAGTGATATATGAGAGGAGGGTTAAAAAAAACTTTTTGAAGTCGTATTTGTTTAAGTTGTGAAGAGACTGCACCGGTTTCTTGGTGCGTGGAAAGGGCTTCGTATGAATGGAGTTCTGTTCGGTTTGTGGACTAGGTACGCAGTGGTTGTTTGGGGTTGGGGGAGGGATGGTGGGGCACTGTATATGATTTATATTATGGATGCATATGCTTTTATAAAATTGCAATGCTGTCTAAATGTTATTGACTTCGCATTTTATTGCTTTCTTAACCCTGGCCCTAAACTTGACAGTAACCCTGCCCTTATATCTGACCCTAACCATGCCCTACTCTGTACAACCGCTCGCAACAAATCATGTTGCAGATGTTTTATAGTTTACCCCAGCCGTCTAGATTTAACACTGTATCCCATGAACCTAAGCAACTCAGTCCAAACCATAACAATGAAGCCTAACACTGATTTCCTCATTACTATAATGATAATTTAAAATATCGATAGCTTAAAGCTTTGAGAACATCGCCATGGTACCAAATAATGGACGTGTGCGATGGGCTTAGAAAAAACGGAAATAAACCTAATTAACTATCACAGTCAAGATGGCTTCCTGACCCAGTTTCCAGTACCCACGAATGGTTTCAATGAACAAAAAAATGCTCTACAGAAATCAACCAATGATACTCAATTGTGATTGGGTGGGGGTGTGTGAGTGGAGACGGGTGTGTGTGTTAACAGCTGGAGAATAGGAAGGGGGACATGAATGTCATTTATCTTTCAAAAGAAATTAAACGTATGGTACACGCTGGTGTCATATGTGCTATGGACGCTGTATTAGATGATAAAACTGGCGTTGAGGGGGGTGGGGTAACGACACATAAATACGTGACGCTCTTTAATGAATTCGCTTTTTACTTCAGCGCCCGCACTAATAAATAATTAATTTTTATCACACGCTCACTTATTTATCTCGCTTCAATGAGAACAAATGTTTTTAGGTTTGGTTGTACTTGATAGAAGGACATTATTTATAAGCTAGGTTGTATAAAATAGGATGGCTTTATTTACAGCAGGAGACGCGAATCTTTGTTGTTTATTTTTTCAAACAAAAATAAAATCGGCAAAGATCTTATGGGATAATCAACCAAACTCTTTATCAAATGCAGAGGTATATAAAAAGTAACACGGTGCATTCAACAGAAGATCTTTTACATCTAACAGAGTATTTTATCCTTACTACTTCATCACTTCGTGCACAACATAATGTTAATATTCAAGCTTTAAAAGCGGTTGTAGAACTAATAGTCTGTTTAAATATTAAGAGGCCTGTATAAACATGTAAATAGCATGTAAAAAATACGTGAAATGCCCTACTTAAGGTTTACACAATTCGTATTTCCAAATGAGGTTCAGGAAATCCAGAACATCCATCAGAAAATAAAAAAGTCCTATTCCTATTCCCATATGAATAGGAGACAGTTTTCCGGATAGTCTATCCTGGCTTTGAAGGTAAGCTGGGATAATGAAAGCTAATCCTACTGGTTGTGAATGGGATAAAGTAAAATCGCGCTATGTCAGCCACAAGCTTGAAGTTTATCCTAGAAGAACAGCAACGTAATGCCGATCTGCAGGACAAAAACACATACTGAACAAGAAATTATTTAAATCGTTATTTTTATATTTGGCTCAAAGATGCATAAAGGCCTGGCACACATTCTTTGTATTACAAAACCAGACACAACTTGCCAGATAATCGTGCGTGATAACAACACCAACTTTCCACCGTGACCAGAGTGGAAGCAATTGATGTCTTAAAGATAATTACAAGAACTGCTTGGTGCACCGATAGATAAGGGACAGGGGAGGGCAAGTGCATTGCACACAAGGAGGACGCAACGAGGGTTGAAACTTAGCCAGGAGGGGAGGGGGACGGAAGTCAAGTCAATAAGGAGATACGCTAGGACCTCGGCTTGAACACGGCCATTCAGCAAACCTCGGGGTCGTACTTTGGGCACACATCTTTTTGACAGCTCCATTAAAACAAAATAACAAAAGCCCGCAAAGTGTGGTATGAATGGGGGACGACATTTTTAAAATATAAAAAAAAAATTGGTGACTCATTGCCCATATGCTGAAATGTCTAAAGTGGCAGACTTTGTGTAAGGTTACCTTAGAAGATAGACTAGTAGCTGCGGTGATAGAGGTGTAAACAAGAGTGAAATGACGCTCGTATTTGTTTTGATAGGATGGACACGTAAAAATATAAACACTGAAATACAAACACATTAGAGAACCGGAAGGGCTGCTTTTTAATGAAATCCGGGGGATATGTTTGTCTGTGTGACGCCCCTGGGTCAACATAGATGGCACTCAACCCTGAGCCAACCCTATGACTCCCATTTGCCAACCTAGTTGATACTACCCTATGCTAACCTAGTTGTGACTCTTCTGAGCAAACCAAGCTGTGACTCCCTTAGACCGCCGCTGCACTGAATAAACTTAATGAGAGCCTAAAATTATTGGCCTACAACCCGTATGAATATAAACCAAGGTATAATCCGAAAACTCTAGTTCATCTGTACTAAACCCGTTAGTTCCGTAATAAGCACCAAAAAAAAGGGGGGGGGGGGACACCAAAACTTTTTTTTTTAAAAGTACCAGGCCAAAAGGTGATCTGTAGCGTGTCACCTTGACCCTATGACCCAATGCAAATGTGGCGTTATCTTTATCATCTCTTCCCGAGATAAATTTTTACAGGGAGATAACCACTGGAAAAGTCCCCCTTTTTTTTTTAACTCTTTCAAATCTTTATTCAGGAAATAAAGGTCAGATTTAAAATATTTCGCATATTTGAGAGACGTTATTTTTTTCACGGTCTGATGGTCACAGACGACTTTCAACCTCCACACGCGCAAGATGTCGATTCAAATAACTCGAATAAATTGTTCAATGGAGCGATGGGACCCTTTTGAACGTTATAACCCACACCTTATCAGTTTGAGCACCGCTGATATAAATTTTCTCCGCATGAAAAGAAAATATTTGATGCTTAACAACTTGGGAGGTCTTCATTTTTTTTTAAAGATTTTATTATCGTACCTCACGAAATATGTGTAAAGGAGAAGGTATAATCAGAGATATGCCTTTATATGATGATTATGGTCGAAATGTACACCTTATCTAGGGAAAAGTTGACACGAGAACGTTAGGGCGCAAAAGAATTCAAGTAACTGTTTATGAAGAAAAATAAAGAACTACATTAGATGTGAAATAACACGGATGAGAAATTGTTAATTAATTTTTATTAATAAATAGACGGGATGGGGGGGGGGGCGGTTGCAATTAACTGACACACCTTGTAAACTGTTTATATCGATTATCCATCGATTTCGGACAATGGCCAGTTGGAGAAATTAAAGGCAGTGCTTTGTCGTGAGCTTCTGCTGCTACAAGAGAAAGAACTACTCTGCACCCACAAGGGCAGGCTACTCAACCAACAAGGGCAGGCTACTCAACCAACAAGGGCAGGCTACTCAACCAACAGGGGCAGGCTACTCAACCAACAAGGGCAGAGTACCCGATAGAAGAGCGATAATTGGAATTGGCATTAAAAGGCCGGCTGCTAAACTCGGAACAGATTTCAGATGTGAAAATGCCAAGCTGCTTTAAATTAACAAGAAAATTTATCAGAGGCTCAAAGATAAGGATGGGTAACCAACCAAAGCAAACACCTCAACCGGCAAGGAGGATTCCATGGCGCCTATCACAAGTCAACAAGACCAAAAGATCGACAACAGACTATATTGTAACATAAAGTTCCCGTTCCAAACCTGGCGGTCTATGGAGCAAGTGAAGTAGAGTTCACCTGTTTCTGTGATCTCGACTTATGAAAAGATAGTGTAGTCAGCACTATGCCCAGCCACCTTTACTTTCCTTAAGTTAACGTGAGTTACGTACACATCCGAGCTGGGTAGACTCAGGTACGTTCAACTGACTTGAACCCGAGACTTAGGGGTTAGCAGTCTAGTTCTCTACCACTAGGCCACTCCGTCCCATCGACAACAGACTAAGGCAATAAAAACTTTAATATATTCAAAAGCCAACCAGTAACTTTAAAAAAAAAAACATGTATCAAACAGAAAAACTGGATTTGATGTTGCGACTCAGATTCCAAACCTCCATAAAATTATACGAAACTAAGTTCTCACCCTATTTATGCAGCATCAACAATAAAAATATACTAGGCATGCTGCCCAGCTTCGCTTAGGCTTTCGAAAACATTGAGAATTTGAATGCTTAATTAATTCGCCCGAAGGTCGGTCTACGACCTCAAGAGTTATGAAGAGGTTCCTCCGTGGACATTTTTTTTCGATTTATAGCTCATATAAGGTACCGGTCAGTCGAGGTCAGTTTTGACCCCCACATCGTAGACTTTTCGGCCAACCGGCCCCCGTGTTCTGTCGCACCAAGGCAAGATCATGCCAAATTTGAAGCGCCTGCGGCGCCGGAAGTGCCCTATCGGACACCCGACAATCTAGATCTAGATCTAGATTCCTAAAAGAATTTTTTTTTTAAGTTTAGCCCGAGCATAATAAAAAAGAATACATTAACCAAGTTGACTTGCTGTGTCTCGAACCCGCACCACCTGCGTGGTTTAATGTACACTAACATCTCCGCTATTTAGGCACCTTATAAAATACGGAGAATGAAACACGTATTTTAAAATCTTAACTTACGCGAATATGCCTATTCTTTCAAATTAATTTTTTATCCCAAATTAGCCAGTTCCAAACAAAGATTTTGTATAAAATAAATAAGTCTTGAAATAGTTTAGTCCTAATATAGAAATTTATTTTTGGAATTGATTTTAGAGAAGTTAGAGTCTAAATCTAGATCTTAGCGTCTACGTCTAGATCTAGTTATTGCGTAGATTTAGATTTAGTCTAGATCTAGAATCTCTAGATCTAGAATCCAAATACATAAAATAAATTTTATGAGTTTAGGCCGGAAAAAGTGTATTGTATACATTTCATAGTGTACGTAGATCTAAATCAAATTTGAATGAAATAGTTCATTTCTTTTCATTCTTAACACGGCAGATGACGTCATTAGTTAATGTATAAGCAATAGTGACGTCACAGTTTTATGCGTTCTTTTTCACATATATTAATGCTTTTCCGGTTGCATAAATAATACTGTTTCTCTACATTCGAATACGCCTTTAATTTTTATTTTTCTTCTTTAAGTAAAATTGTGGTTATACATTTAAAACATCTAACATATTATTTTCAACAAAAGTCCGTAAAAAGTTCTCCATATACCGCTGCCGATTCTGACGTGATGTCCGGCGAAAATTTTTTGCGGACAGAGAAAGAGAGAGAGAGAGAGAAGAGCGCACATGGCCTTTTATAAATTAGGATAAGTATTTTTTTTTAAATAACGAACCGATCACATATGAAGGGGTGGAAGGGTAGTCAGAACACGTAAAATATTCCCAGATAGCAAGTTGTTGTTCAACAGAAACCCAGACGGCGAATGCTATCTAAATAGGGAGAATTACGAAACAGCTAAAAACAAAATGAACAGAGATAAGAGAGCCTGCGTGAGAAAAAAAAAGGGACAAGAAAAAGATGTAAAGGTTGATAAGGTTGGCAAAAGTTCAGATAAAGGAAAACAAAAACACTGCAACTCCCTTCCCAAAAAAAAAAAATGTGCTGCCATTTTCAAAGATATCTTCATATCATATAGCCATCCTGCATTATTCCATCAACGAGGCTAAAGCTATTTAAAAAAATACACTCTTTGTATACGGGAATGGGTCAAAGGTCACAGTTGTGAGCCGTCTGTTGTTTTTGTCGCACCGCGTCGAACCCAAGGGGAGGGGGGGAGGAGGGGGTGTTTGTTAAATAGCTGTTTATCCACTGATCAATTTTCTGATGAGCTGGGAACACAAATAAGGGCTCGTGGCGTTTCAGGGAGGTGGTCACCCCGCGGGGGGAAGGGGTGGGGGTGGGGGGATATTAATACGACCAAGACAAAGACATATGACAAGCGCCATAGACGATTACTCATATTTGATGTTAATATCTAGAAAAGCCATTACACTTCAGCATACGGTGGATCTGTTGTACGGGGCTGTCTCTATGCTTATCGCGGGGTTAAAATCAACATGCGTATGGTACTTTCCCATCAGCGTCGCGTGCATTGCCATTCATAACCTAACCCTAACGTTCGACAATACATGAATAGTCTAATCCAAACTCCAGCGGGGCGTAACTCGCAAATCTAACCCTAAACATAATGTAAATGTCCCATCTTTCTAGGCCGATACATCATCACAGAGAGACACACACACAAACACACACACTAGCAAATTTGAAGTAGGTCTATAATTAGTTTAGCCGGCAATCATAAGAGGATGAAACACGGTGCAAAGGAGACGTCTGACGTAATATCCGCCCCAGAAACGGTGGGGATATCTCTCCAATGACGTCGGCTATGTTTAATTTCCATATCCCGTGTTGGGAAGTTGTTTTTTTTTTCAGATTTATTTTTAAGTCAATTTTGGTAGGGAAGTTTGCGAGTTAAACCTGGTATATTTAGGTTTTAAACCCATACATCTAATTAAAAGAACTAATCAGTGTCTGTTTAATTAGGCACTAATATAAGATCACATTGCGTTATGAACACGCACATTACTAAAACGTAGAAAGGAGAGGGGGGGGGGGTTATGTGGTACAAAGTCTCTGTATTCACCAGCAAATGTATCAATACATCGGGTATAAAGTGTACATGCCCTTTTCCGAGACTCAATGTTATGTCGGGTACCCGTTAGAGCTGGGTCGGCTCAGAGGAAGTAAAACATTTAGCAAGGCACAATCCATAACTAAGATACAACATGTTGCAAAGATTCAATCTGTAACACGTACTAAACCTCTATCAAAGAAACGTGTAACAAAGATACAAGTTCCAACAAAGAAACAATCTGTAACACAGATACAAAATGTAACAAAGACACTTGTACGGAATACATACAAAAGATGTATGTAACAAAGATACAACTTGTACGTAAAAACCATTAGCAGCTTTTTGTAACAAAGATACAAGCCGTAACAAAGATGCAATCTGTAACATGTACTAAACCTCTATCAACGAAACGTGTAACAAATATACAAGCTCCAACAAAGATACAATCTGTATGAAAGATACAAAATATAACAAAGACACTTGCACGGAAAACATACAAAAGATGTAAGTAACAAAGATACAACATGTACGTAAAACTATTAGCAGCTATATGTAACAAAAATACATGTAACAAAGATACAGGCCCTAACAAAGATACAGGCCGTAGGATGCAGGCGGTACGTAAAACCTATAACAAGGTACAAGTAACAAAGCTACAGGTCCTAACAAAGATACAGGCCGTAGGATGCAGGCGGTACGTAAAACCTATAACAAAATACATGTAACAAAGCTGCAACCCCTAACAAAGATACAACATGTACGTAAAACCTATAACAAAACACATGTAACAAAGATACGAGCCCTAACAAAGATACAGGCCGTAGGATGCAGGCTGTAACAGTCTCGAGGACGTGTCTCCTGTTACAACACGGGGATCAAAGCAAACGTCCACCTCTAGTGTCCACCAGCCCGGGGACCAGCAGGTCGCTAATCCTCCACCTCTAGAGCCGTACGGTAAACACACGCGACACACACACGCGACACACACAACACTTATCCCTCCAAGGCTTTCACTGTAAGTGTTGGCTTGATGCACACACACGTATATTCACTAACACAAAGAATAGTTCTTTTTTTATTCGCGTGTGGGTCATGATTACGACCGTGTCTAACACGACAACGACCCCGCTAAATAATGAAGAAACAGAAGATTTAAATTGAGGGTTCGTGTCCATTTTTCACAACGAAAACTGAAATACACCGACTTATAATGTTCAATGTGGTACAAAAAAATGAAACACACGGTGATACCCATTACTTGCATGCGCATTGTGAGTACAGTGCGTTTAAGATGAATTTGAAGATCTTGATTCGGTTTACCGTGAAACAAGAACATTGTGCACCCGCGAGTACTCAACTCATAAAGGCAAACTGTAATCATTCAATTCGTCTACTTCATCTAACCACTAGATCGGAAAAGAAGCATTTAACATAGTGTGGTGTTGTGGCTTAAATAAATAAACAACGTACCGTACCGTACTACTAGCTAGGTAGGTCTATCTACACTTCACAGTTCAATCTCTCACACACATCCGTTCGTTGTTGATAACAACAACGAGGTGTGCACCTTCTCATGAGAGGTTGAGGGGGATGCACACACTGGCTGTGTTAAGTAGCTGCAGCTATAAATAGAATGTACACACGGTCGTGTGTCACACTGACGTGAGGGCTAGCTAGACACTGTCGGGGCCGGCGACATTTCGGAGAAGTTGACGGTAGTCACGTGACGACTGTTAGTGAACGGTCCCCAAACTATTTTTAGCCACGACACACACATTCTTCACTTAAAATATGTCATTGAAATTTTTTTTAAATGTGAATGTTTTATGTAAGTATATGGGACGACGTGACCAAACGGTAAAACGCTGAACTGCTAACCCCGAAAGTTTCGAGTTCGAATCCGGGTTTAAGTCAGTAGAACGTCCCTTAGTCCACCCAGCTCTGATGAGTACCTAACTGACGTTAAGGAAAGTAAAGGCGGATGGGCATAGTGCTCACTACACTATCCCTTCATATCCCGATATCATAGAAACAGGTGAACTCTACTTCACTTGCCCCATGAACGGTCAGGTTCGAATAAGAAATTTTCCATGTATATGCAAGTAAACAACCCCAGTGGAAGCATGTTGTGTGTTTGATTTTAATCATGTGGCGCCCCAAGGGAGCATAGGGCTGCAGCTAAACCTTCCAAAGGACTGGGCGCCCCTCTTTAAACTTATTATTTCTTCAAGTAGCCTTGGCCTGTTCTTTTACACCACGTAAAAAAAAAGCTGACGCCAGTGGTTTTAAGCATTACGTGATTTTAAAATGGATATTTTTTTTTACTTAACCCAACTGTCTGAATCCAGTGTGTCTTACGTGTAGCTTGTCTGTCGGGGATTCTCTTGCACTGGAGTGTCTTCATTCATAAGCGAACTGGTGGCTCTATTCAGACTACAAGTGGCAGAGATTACGGCGGGGGGGGGGTTTGTAAGTTGGGGGGGGGGGGGGGATGAAGAGATGAAAACCTATACAAGTACAATAAAAACATAAAGGAAAGGGAGGGAATGTCTGATACACTAATTACATCGAAAATTTGGTGAAATGTTTGAACTGGACAAGACATTAAACATTTCGCGGGTCAGCGCCCCCCCCCCCCTAACAAACTACCGACCCACCTCCCCTTTCCCCCACCCCAACACCAAACTCCCCCTCTCCCCCCCAAACAAACTCCCCTCCACCCCTAGTTTTTAGAGAAGGCCGGTTGTTTACTGTGTGCCCTTTGGGACACCATAGTTTGAAACTCGCGTCATCTCACCACATACCACGTGACAGCGTCAACAACCAGACCACCCCCCCCCCCCCACTCCCATGTTGGTTGTGTGCTTCAAGCTTTTCTTCCCTGTCACCAGGGCTAGTGGTAGAATGACCAGCAGAGACAATGTATAACACGTCATACATAAGTGCAATTGTGTATATATATATATATATATATATATATATATATATATATATATATATATATATATATATATATATATATATATATATATAATAGATGTACGTATTTACATCTAGGCATAAATGTACGTAATTACATCAATCTAAGCATAAATGTACGTATTTACATCAACCTAAACATAAAAAGTACGTATTTACATCAATTTAAGTCGTTATATATCTGAGTTAATGAAGCTTTTTTTTTACCTTTTCTATAATTGGTGATTGATAGGTAAACCGCACTTAGCAAACGGCATTTTCTTGGGTTTTTAAAAAAAACTTGCTAATTATAGTTATTTTTAGACATGCCAGGACTATATTTTCCATGAATGGAGCTACTAAATGATGTCTGTCTTATAATTACCTGGTGCGATCTTAATCCGGCCTATGTTACCTCTACGCTACGCGGTCAGCAGTAGATCTAGTTCTAAGATACAAATTATAAAATATTTCTTCGTACGTGAGGATTTTTCTCCTTACAGAAATGTGGAATTCAGCTCTAAATATTTTCAAAATCTGAAACAGAATTCGCTACGCAAACCACCAGTCGATATTGAAATCATCCCTAGTAACACATTGTTAAGTCAGGAGTTCATAATCTTAGTCGTTGGTAACGCCAGTCCTGATTACATGTATTGACGCGGTCACACACCAGTACATTCAATAATGTGAGCAATCATGAGTCAGAACAACCTGCAATGACGCGAGCACGCACAGCGAGTCACGACATTCAATGACGCGAGCACGCACAGCGAGTCACGACATTCAATGACGCGAGCACGCACAGCGAGTCACAACATTCAATGAAGCGAGCACGCACCCGAGTCACACCATTCAATGAAGCGAGTACGCACAGCGAGTCACAACATTCAATGACGCGAGCACGCACAGCGAGTCACAAATGATTTGAGCACGCACAGCGAGTCACAACATTCAATGACGCGAGCACGCACCCGAGTCACAACATTCAATGAAGCGAATACGCACCATGAGTCACAATAACATTCAACGACGCGAGTACGCACCACAAGGCACAATAGTAAATGACGAGCACGCACAGCGAGTCACAACAACAATCAATGACGCGAGCGAGCCGCCGAGGCCGCTAATAGCCCTCGCCATTATTTAAATGTCAAGAGAAGAAATGTTAAGCGCCGCGGTATTTTGACAATTGGATTGATCCGGATTGATCCGGTAAACACCGAGTGCTTCGATAATCGGATTCCAATTGCATGCATCCATTCCGGCGATACGGAAGTTGTTTAGTGACGTCACGAGCAGCCTTTCAATGGGAGATCCGGGGGTGTGCTGTTTGGAGTTGTTTTTAGTGCACGTTCTAGAACAAACTAAAACAACAATTACCTGGCGCTGAATAATGGAAGTCTACTTTAGGTTGAATCGTACTCAAAATTAGGGTAAGGTTTTAAGGTATTATTTTAGGGCTAGAGTGGGACAGTGTCGGTTAGTGTAGTGATCGGTTTCCTAACATAGTGTCATCGCTTCTTTTAAAATCATATATATATATATATATATATATATATATATATATATATATATATATATATATTTTTTCAAAACGTGGGCACTAGGTAGAAATCATGAAATAAAAATTGATTCTCTGTGAATGGCAATCTACTCCATTACAAATGCCACGAAAGAAATAGTAAAAGAACTATAGAAAACTGTGTAGTTTGTCTTAGCAGTTGTGATTTAGCGCATTTCAAACAGAAAGGGGAAAAAACACCAATTTAAACTGAACGATTTAGGCAGACCAGTCATTGATTGGTTTACCTAGTGACATTAAACTTCATTTAAACACAGGTATAAATAGTTGCAGAGCCATTTTAATACAATACCTTCCAAAGACAATTAGAGTAATTTCCCTTTGGCAAACCAGTTGTTACGAATTATTACCTTGACGTAAACAGCGTTTATGTCTACTTTGTTCTTTTCCACTAGCGGGAGAAAATAAGGTGAATACTAAAATAAGCATTTGCGAGACGCGTTGAAGTTTCTCTTGTTGTTGACCAAACTAAGCATCGATTACTATTCTTTTTGCGGGAAAGGAATAGGCCTATATTATTATTTAAACACTTTTGGCATTTGACGTTTACGTATTTTTAAATTATACCCGACATAATCCGGCTAAATGTCAAATATTTGGAAATGTTAACTTAAATGTGACTGATGACGAATGAGTACAAATGATGTTATAGTTTTAACTTAAATAAAACA
The DNA here is from genome assembly GCF_028476545.2 of Physella acuta. Classification (NCBI taxonomy): domain Eukaryota; kingdom Metazoa; phylum Mollusca; class Gastropoda; family Physidae; genus Physella; species Physella acuta. The sequence goes on from NW_026731554.1 coordinate 211,431, forward strand.
CGGTTGTCGCTAACTTATATTTTGAATACAACAATATTAAGCTTGACATTTTGTATGGCAGATGTATTTAAGGCTAACTTTGTTCCAAATCTAACCTTTTGTAACGCTATAGGGCAACCTACACAAATAGCTGTAAACAGAGTCCATGCTTTTTGAGTGTACGGGGACATCGCAGAAGAAATTGTGCTTACACCACACTAGATGTTTAAGTTACCCGACCCACACACTAGATGTTTAAGTTACCCCACACTAGACATTGAAGTTATCCCAAAACAAGATGTAGTTACCCCCACAATAGACATTGAAAATACCCCTACAATAGACGTTTAAGCTTCTAGTGTGGGGGTAACTTCAATGTCTATTGTGGGGGTAACTTCAATGTCTCTTATGGGGGTAACTACAATATCTAGTGTATTTGTAAAGGTACCCCACAGGCTGTAGTTACCCCAGAGGTCATCCAAATCTAACTCGCAGAGTACCACCAACGAGACGGAAAACACGTTTCGGCAATAAAACTGCAGTACCCCCTCCCCCCTCCATAACATTCCACCTAACGCACCTGCAGAACAATCAATGGGGGGGGGGGTGTCTGGGACAGACTAGCACATGCATTGGCCGAGTGGGTAATATTTCACACCTGTTGGTGTGTTTATACTGCTCGCGTAAAAACTTAACAGGCAATTACAGGTATTTTACAAAGGGCTTAAAATGGGCTTATCGTATTGTATAGGAACACACCCTGGTGGCATTTTTGTGTACCATAAAACCTTGTCGGGGGTTCTCACACGATAGAAAAATGGGACATTTCGTTTGGAAGCATGGGGAAATGTATTGACTTAAGCCGTCAGTTTGAGAAACATTTTTATCATTTTTAAATGTTAGGATTTCGGAATCATCAAAAATTTGGTTTTTGGAAGGATCGAAAATTAGGTTTTTGGAATCATCAAAAACTAGGTTATTGGAAGCATCAAAATTAGAATTCTAGAACCAAAAAATGTGACTGTGACTAATGCAAATGATGTATTATTTCCATAAAGATAGTGTTAGCTAAGGTAAAAAAACAAGTATTCAACACGTGTGTACAAAAAAAAAGGTACGTTTGGGCATAAATCTTTTTTTATATTTGATTAAATCATGGCATGGGCAAACAAGGTCTATCAAGATATAAAACAATAAAAGAAAGCTTTGTCATGATTGTACTTGAGTCAATATTGTACTTGCAAATTACGAGTTTTGAACAGATGTGTTTTAGAATATGTGTCAAAGTATCGAAGCGTTAACTATATTGTACAATTTTTGTACCAAGAAGGTTTATCCTGGTGAAGACGTTGTACCTAACGATTTTTCTATGCATGTTGCAGGAGTTAACTATTAGATGGGAGCTTGGAAAAAAAAGTAAATGAAAAATCAACCCAAAAATTCTACCAAGCCACTCCTCCCTCAAACTGCACTAGCAGGGTTAATATGGACATGTGGGTCACACCCCGCAACCCCCGTCCCTCCCCACCTACCCAAACACCTCCCCCAACAAAGATCAGATTGCACATGTTGTTCCTGCAGATGGCTCAAGACGGCTGTGTCAACAAGTCAGGCTTCGTGTGTAAGGGCAGACAGTACGTCATTGGGACGTCAAGCTTCGGGTGTAAGGGCAGACACTACGTCATTGGGACGTCACATCAAGCTTCGTGTGTTAGGGCAGACAGTACGTCATTGGGACGTCACATCAGGCTTCGTGTGTAAGGGCAGACAGTACGTCATTGGGGCGTCAAGCTTCGTGTGTAAGGGCAGACAGTACGTCATTGGGACGTCAGGCTTCGTGTGTAAGGGCAGACAGTACGTCATTGGGACGTCACATCAAGCTTCGGGTGTAAGGGCAGACAGTACGTCATTGGGACATCACATCAGGCTTCGTGTGTAAGGGCAGACAGTACGTCATTGGGACATCACATCAGGCTTCGTGTGTAAGGGCAGACAGTACGTCATTGGGACGTCACATCAAGCTTCGTGTGTAAGGGTAGACGGTACGTCATTGGGACGTCAAGCTTCGTGTGTAAGGGCAGACAGTACGTCATTGGGACGTCAAGCTTCGTGTGTAAGGGCAGACAGTACGTCATTGGGACGTCAGGCTTCGTGTGTAAGGGCAGACAGTACGTCGTTGGGACGTCAAACTTCGTGTGTAAGGGCAGATAGAACGTCATTGGGACGTCACTTCAGGCTTCGTGTGTAAGGGCAGACAGTACGTCATTGGGACGTCAAGCTTCGTGTGTAAGGGCAGACAGTACGTCATTGGGACGTCAAGCTTCGTGTGTAAGGGCAGACAGTAGGTCATTGGGACGTCAAGCTTCGTATGTACGGGCAGACAGTACATCATTGGGACGTCAAGCTTCGTGTGTAAGAGCAGACAGTAGGTCTGAATAATCACCACCCCTAAGTAAAGCGGGTCACACAAAGAGACAGGACATCAAAGAACACAGGGTCTATATCGTATTTCTGTTCCTGTAAACGTATGGGTAAACATTTCTTCACTCTAAAAATAGACCTTCGGTAAACAATATTTAACTTTTCAAACATCGCGGGTTTAGGTAGCTCGTAGATTTATACCACGTGAAATGATATAATATTACAGTTGAATGTGCTCGAAAATCAGATAATAAATTCATGCCTATAAATAAAAATAAAAAACACTGAATTTCTACACGGCACAATTAAAACTGTTTTGTCTACCATTTCGGGCAAGTGTTAGGGTCAGTCTCAGTCATACCTTCTTGTATACCACCAGGAAAAGTTAAACTGAAGAGCGCTCTACACCTGGCGTAAATATTTTGAGACACTCAAGGCAGGATACATTTAGACGGGAGGGTTAGAGTTTGCTTCCATTCCAAGTATTAAACTACAACCAGGGAAAAATGAAATGCTCAACTGCTCAAAAAGCACATTATATTTGCGTCTTCTACATTTTCAACAACGGATAAAGGTGTAGGTTAGGTTTAGAGTTTGTCAGAAAGTAACGCCACGATATATTAGTATAGAACAGGGGTCGGCAACCTGCGGCTCGCGAGCCGCTTGCGGCTCGCGAGCCGCTTGCGGCTCTTTTGATATCAAGATGCGGCTCTCCAGCTCCTTGAACCAATACTAATAATCTTAATACAAAAAATAAAATATTTGAAATAAAAAAATGTTAGTGGCTCTTTAAAACCAGGGAAATTTTGAAAATTGTAACTTTTGGCTCTTCCGCTTCAAAAGGTTGCCGACCCCTGGTATAGAATATCATCTACAGTTTCACCAACGGTATAGGTTAGACTTAGGGTTAGTTAGAAAGTACCGACTGGATACATTAGTATAGAATTTCCTCAACAATTCCTACGTGGCGTGAGTTCCCATTTGCCCTGGAGTACTCACAATACCGCAAAGGTCAGGAGAATTCCTTAACCCTTTAACCCCCGCGGTACAAGTTAGACTGAAGGGAGAGGGAAAAAAATATACACGGCTCAATTTGAAGAATTCAGACCATGGGGTAGGGGAGGTAAGAGGGGAATGGTAGACAGGGGGGGATAATAGAAGAGAAGCAAGTGGGGGAGGTCGGAGGAAGGGGAGATAACAGAGCCCAGATCACGTGATATTCAAACCGTTATGTTTGTGATACGTTGAGGCAACTTCCGGTCTAAGAACACAATATTTTATTTTATTTTAAAATTTCGAACAAGATTTTTTTAAAATAAAAACATAAGGGGAAAACCAGAGGGAAAGGTGGGGGGGGGGGGGTTAGACTGGCATTGGCTAGACTTCTCAGGGAAAACTATTAGCGTGGGTGTGGATTTATTTTTTTTAAACAAAGGCTTACGAGATTTGGAGGGAACAATTTGGCTAAGAACACATGAGAGGAGGGACTGTGGCGGGGTGGGCGATCAAATAAAACGTGTTAAGGCCAGGGGTAGAGAGCGAACGGTAAATAATGTCTGTTTGTCGCTGGACAGATGTGACGCTTGAACAAAGTTTTTTTTTTTTTTTTAAGATTTAATTAAAAGTAATGGTAGCTGATAAAAACTTGACTAAATCCACACGAAACTGATAGGTCTTTATAACCTAAGCAAAACGTACCCATAGATTATACAATAAGACATTTACTATTACCTAGGTTAACCCAACGGAATTGTTGCGCACTTTCGGTATATTGTGCAGCCAAGAATAATTTGACAGCCCCCCCCCCCCCCAAACCTCAAATTCACTGAAATTGAACACAGTAGCATGCAGTTCTTAACAAAATGACTACCAATGATTGGAATCCGCCCCTAGTCTACCCACCCAAAACATTGATCACTTCCATTAAAAAACTACCCCCAATTGTGCAGTTCTTAATCGAACCCCCCCACCCCATTCTCTCTCTTTTCTGATGTGCAGCTCATAACAACTTAACCCCTTCCTACATCCTCATACACTCAAAAGTGCACTGTCAGCAATATAGCCCATCCACATACACAAAATATGCAGCCTTCAATATCTTGACCACCCCTCCCAAACTACCCCCTCCCCAAATGTGCGTGCCCGCTGTCTCGAGAACTCGAGGGGGAAAATTGAAATTCCCTCACGAGGCAATTTATCTATCCCCTGCCAATAACAAGGCATAGACCAGACATCGGTAAATGACAAAATGGCATTGCCAGGGGCTTATTACAAAACTAAATTAGAAAAAAAAAAATACTTCAGAGATGTGGAAATATATACAGCGTGCATATACAAAATTTGGATGCAGATTTATTATGAAACGCGCAGTGGAGGGAGGGGGTATATCCAACATGACATGTAAAAGCTGACGAAATCAATCTTCGTTTTTAATCAACCTGTTCTTTATTTAGATCTTCGGATTTTCCTTGACGTTACTTAAAAACAACAGATCACTTCCATAATTTCAAGGTCAGCATGTGAAAACTAAACTCCTAAATCACTGCATAACATGACGCCGCAAAATGTACTTTATTAACTATCTAGAGACATCCGTTTGGTGGTGAAGGTCTCCGCATGGGATGGAGCTTACACGAATGATTATTGACCACTAAGATACGAATTAAATTTAATCGTAATAATAACAATAATTATATGCATAAGCCTTGGGTGGATTAGGCTGGAAAATCTTCAAGTACTGGCAAGATATCTTGGTGAGTTTGACAGAGGTACTATGTTTTACAAGGACCTTAAAGGAAAGATGACGATAGTTGACTCGCATGTGTTACTGAACAACGAAAACATTGACTCCCATTTTGTTACAGTATTCCTGAAAGCTATCCTAGATTTATTCTGAGAAATCTGGCCACGGAAATGCATGGGCTAATCACCCATCAGTTGATTAAAATGATCACATGAACTAGAAATACACCCTTAAACACAAATAGTAGGAATCCTAAAGTCTACGTAGTATTCGTGTATCAGCTTCGTAGTATAGAAGACGCACATCCTTGCCTCCCAATGATGCACCACAAATCGCCCCCCCCCCCCCCCCCAAGATGTACCACAAATCGCCAACCCCCGCCTCCCAATGATGCACCACAAATCGCCAACCCCATCCCAATGATGCACCACAAATCTCCATCCTCCGCCTCCCCAATGATGTACCACAAATCTCCATCCCCCGCCTCCCAATGATGTACCACAAATTGCCAACCACGCCCCCCCCCCCCCAATGATGCACCACAAATCGCCGACCCCATCCCAATGATGTACCACAAATCGCCAACCCCATCCAATGATGTACCACAAATCGCCAACCCCATCCCAACGAGGTACCCACAAATCTCCATCCCCCGCCTCCCCAACGAGGTACCACAAACCGCCAACCCCCCCCCCCCCAATGATGTACCACAAACCGCCACCCCCCCCCCCCCCAAGATGTACCACAAATCTCCTTCCCCCGCCTCCCCAATGATGCACCACAAATCTCCATCCCCCGCCTCCCCAATGATGTACCACAAACCGCCACCCCCCCCCCCCCCCCCCCAAGATGTACCACAAATCGCCAACCCCCGCCTCCCCGTGATGTACCACAAATCTCCATCCCCCGCCTCCCCAATGATGTACCACAAACCGCCACCCCCCCCCCCCCCAAGATGTACCACAAATCTCCATCCCCCGCCTCCCCAATGATGTATAACTAATCTCCATCCCCCGCCTCCCCAATGATGTACCACAAATCTCCATCCCCCGCCTCCCCAATGATGTACCACAAATCGCCAACCCCCGCCTCCCCGTGATGTACCACAAATCTCCATCCCCCGCCTCCCCAATGATGTACCACAAATCGCCAACCCCCGCCTCCCCGTGATGTACCACAAATCTCCATCCCCCGCCTCCCCAATGATGTACCACAAATCGCCAACCCCCGCCTCCCCGTGATGTACCACAAATCTCCATCCCCCGCCTCCCCAATGATGTACCACAAATCGCCAACCCCCGCCTCCCGTGATGTACCACAAATCTCCATCCCCCGCCTCCCCAATGATGTACCACAAATCTCCATCCCCCGCCTCCCCAATGATGTACCACAAATCTCCATCCCCCGCCTCCCCAATGATGTACCACAAATCGCCAACCCCCGCCTCCCCGTGATGTACCACAAATCTCCATCCCCCGCCTCCCCAATGATGTACCACAAATCTCCATCCCCCGCCTCCCCAATGATGTACCACAAATCTCCACCCCCCCCCCCCCCCCAATGATGTACCACAAATCTCCACCCCCCCCCCCCCCCAATGATGTACCACAAATCTCCATCCCCCGCCTCCCCAATGATGTACCACAAATCTCCATCCCCGCCTCCCCGTGATGTACCACAAATCTCCATCCCCCGCCTCCCCAATGATGTACCACAAATCGCCAACCCCCGCCTCCCCGTGATGTACCACAAATCTCCATCCCCCGCCTCCCCAATGATGTACCACAAATCGCCAACCCCCGCCTCCCCGTGATGTACCACAAATCTCCATCCCCCGCCTCCCCAATGATGTACCACAAATCTCCATCCCCCGCCTCCCCAATGATGTACCACAAATCTCCATCCCCCGCCTCCCCAATGATGTACCACAAATCGCCAACCCCCGCCTCCCCGTGATGTACCACAAATCTCCATCCCCCGCCTCCCCAATGATGTACCACAAATCTCCATCCCCCGCCTCCCCAATGATGTACCACAAATCTCCATCCCCCGCCTCCCCAATGATGTACCACAAATCTCCATCCCCCGCCTCCCCAATGATGTACCACAAATCTCCATCCCCCCGCCTCCCCGTGATGTACCACAAAACGTCTCCACACAAATAAAAAAAAACAGCTTTGTTTCATCCTGTCACATCAGAGCCTGGCGAGATTTACACCACTTCTCGTCTGTCTCTGGCCAGACGACCTCTTGTGTCACCAGTCACTTCTCACGTGTCACCAGTGACGACATCTCTTCTGTCACCGACCGACGATCCGTGAAAAATGACGCAACGTCGCTATGCCAACAATGTCAACAATCTTCAGGTGGGAAGGTTTGACTTTCACATTTTTTTCGCCTCATTTCGGTTTTAAAACACGCGAATCTAGAAAACTATCATTCGGTTTATTTAAGGAAACAAAATAACATTTACAATGTCCGGAGATCAGTGTATCAAATAACAATCAGAACTGTATGTGTATTATAAACTTGTCATTGTAAAAAAAAATCCTCTTAAATAAACAAGGAACAATTTAAATGTTTAAGTGTGCACATGTGGTCGTTGTGATAAGGCCTGGAGTGTCTAAGTGTTTTGGGTGTAACGATGCATAACTGACAAAATTTAAGTCAAGTCAACTAAGTAAGTCATGGCGCCTTTGTTGAATAAAATGTTATACGATCAGCGACATCAGTTTTGGCGGGCAAACATGATCAGATTTGAATAAGAATATGTTCCTTTAAGCACCTTCTAGAGTAGGCGTATTTTATATTTTCGGAACCCCCCATCCGCCTCATCACCACTGTAAGTGCGCCTTTTTCTGAGAAACACAAATTTGTAAAAAATTAAATTTAAAAAAAAAAGGCCGTCTCCATTGTGAAACGGCCGCTTACCTAAATTATCCAGTTGAAATACCGTATAGTCTAACAACTTTCACAAGAGCTGTGTAGATTAGGTATGGTGTAGGCACCAGCTACACATGGCGATTAAGTTATCTTAAGGGTCGTAATCCACTGTGTTATGATAGTTTAGTGTTTGTTTGTTTTTGTACACTACCGCCATAGGTATTTCGTGTTAACGTATATGTGACAGATTTTTCAGGTTTTGAACAGAAGATAACCTTTGCTACATGTTTCGACAAGTAAAAAAAAACCAAGATACTTCATGTTTGGAACACCATATCACCTATTGTAACCTACACAAGAAAACAGCTGTTCCGTGTTTCGAACAACATATTACCTGTTGTTTCGTGTTTCAAACACCATATCACCTTTTGTTTCATTTTACCTATACAAACAAACAGTTGTTCGAACATCATATCGGCTATTGCTTCATGTCTCGAACATCTTATCTACTTTTGTTTTTATTTTCCGTACATCAATCAGTAGTTCCATGCCTCGAACACCAGATCACTCGTTGCTTCCTGTTACGTAAATCCCACACGTTTCGAACACCAGGCCAGTGACCCGGCATCGAATCAACCTAACCCACTGACCATTAGCTCACGGCAGTCGGGGAAAAAAGGTCGACGGAGTCAGGTTTCCAGCGTATCAATAGGTCAGAGTAAAGTTAAGTACATCTCCCCCAGCCAACAGGTAAATGTGGGGGTAATCTCCCCCCGATCGTGTAGTCAATCGTTCACAATTTCAAGTCCAGTGAGGTTGTTGTGGTTGGCAGGGAATATGAAGTTGATTTCATTTGGCGCCCACCGGTTTTTTTAAAAGGGTTGAGATACAAGCTGCACATTGGGTGAGGTGAGGATCGGGGACATGTGTCCTCGTGTTTGTTTTCTAGTGGTGTGTTAAGCATCTGTGTAAGGTTGGAGAGTAAGGGGGGGGGGGGGGAGAGAAAGACAGGCCACTAATTATGGCCAATGACACAGAAATGTGTTTCGTTTATAACTTGTATTATAGCATTCATTATGAGATTATATAAAACGTGTAAATGCTGTGCTGGTCAGATGAACTAAATATTATAACCACCAGTGACCCAGGTCTGATAAACAAAACGTCATCGGTGACCCAAGTTTGATAAACATAAAGACATCAGTGACCCAGGTATATAAACACAACTAAATGTTACAGATATAATTACCATTTGAACCTCTGCCGGTCTAGATAATTAGGTTAAGGCTAGATCCACGGTAAGGGCACCAGATGAAGAGATACGCAAATGAACATTATACACAGCAATATAACTCTTGGTGCAGGCTGGTATGGTGCGCAACCCATATGAACATGGCACTGCTGGTATGGTGCGCAACCCATATGAACATGGCACTGCTGGTACGGTGCGCAACCCAGATGAACATGGCACTGCTGGTATGGTGCGCAACCCAGATGAACATCGTACTGCTGGTACGGTGCGCAACCATCTCTAGCACAAACATTTATCCTTCCACTCAAACGTTGAAATAACGATAGTTAATTTCCTCTTAAAACATTGTATTAATAATGGTGAGTTTCCTTTCAAAACATATCAACAATGATTTATTTCCGCAACACTCGAAAAATACTTGTACGCCGCCTGCAATACTTCAATAGATTTTCATTGAACTTTGACCTCTAGATTACATGAGCTCTTTGTTGCACAAAGCGATGTTACATTAGAGTGGAGGGGATAAGGACAATGGGTGGTTGGAAAGTTTCACAAAAATAATTGTTTCAGTCGAAACTCTAGCCGAGCGGTTGGTGATGTGCTTCTAGTAGGGAATGTCAGAAAGACATTTTTAAACAAATTATATAATAAAATATGTTTATCTGTCTTAATTCTAACAGCGAACAATACCATAAGCTATGAGCTTATGGTACGGAGTCAATAAGAACAAGACCACCGTGTATCAAAATAGACAAGAGAACAGCATTACATAGGACCCCTCTCATAGTCTCAAGCCAAGAGTTAAATCCCTTGTCTCAGCTCTCTGCACGTATTCAGAGTATTTTCGTTTTTATTGACGGGGGGGAAATGACAAGATTAGCCAGATTTTATTGACGGTGGGGGGTGGGGGTGGGAGGGGGGATTAGCCAGAGTAACCTGAGCAACATCATAGACTGGAGGATCTCTGACCCTGTCGCAAGTTGTCGTCGTGTGTAAGCCTCGGTCGACGGTGGCGAGTCATAAACAACTCCACGAGTGGCAGGGGAAGGACAATTTGGGGAAGGGTGGGAATTTGGGGGGTTGTGGTGGAGGGATTTGGGGAAGTTTGGAGTGTGGGGAATTAAGGGGTGGAGTGGAGGGGGTGGTCTATGACTGGGTGGTCGCAGTGTGGAGTAGCAGTTTGGAGGTGGTTGTTGGAGGTGGTTGTTGGAGGTGGTTGCGGGAGTTTGAAGTGTGGAGAAGGTCGTGGAGGAGTTGTGGTATGAAGATGTGGTTGGGAGTTTAAGTTGTGGTGGAGTTCGGGTGGAAGTGAGGTACTTTGTAACGTGTGGCGATTGTGTAGGAGTGTCGCTATGGCGTGTGTGTGTTGGCTACACTAAGATGAAAGAATCTAACAGAATTCTCGGTCGGGGAGAACACCTTGGTCATTAGAAACAGCAATAGAGATTATTTTTTTCCTTCATAAAGTCAAACTTGTGAATAAAATTGTAAAAGACGTCATTTCTGGGAAAAAAAAAACTCGAAGCCAGGAAGACAGTCTAGCCAAAGAATTCAAAACCAGGTCTCAAATTTTAAAAAACCACTTTGCCAGAATAATTCCACCACCAATTAACTCGGCATTTCCATGAGTCAGAAATATTACACTGAAGTACACAACACTGGAACACATGCTAAAAAATGGTTGACCATTTACGTGTTACTAAAAGTGTTTTGCGCTTTTTAACTGAGCAGTAACTAAATTTCAACAGTGGAGCAATGATGTATTTTATTCCATTTAATTACCTGAACATCCAATTCGGACATTTAGTTGACTCGGTGTCTCGTAACAGGAAAAACAATTTACGAGATCAAATTTATTTATTTTAAAAATCCCAGGATAGTTGAAAATAAAAATTTATATTAAAAAAAAAACCTAGTTAGTATACTGCTTATAAAATATCCATAAATTGTATACTGCTATAAATACAGCCTTAAAATACTGACCACTGTTTACAAATCAATCAACTACTTAGATATCTCTAGTAAAAACCAACAGCAACAAATCATATTATATTACACGATGGTTGAAAATCTTAATAAATTGTTCCATACAATTCTAAATCGCTGCGACATTCTAGTAATAAGTACAAATCTCAACTCAATCGAATCGATCAAGAAATTTAAACACAACTACAACCGGAAGTGGAAAATGTGGGATAAAATCTTTCATCGGCTGGAATGTTGATTCCCCCCCCCCCGGGCTATTGAAGAGCGAGGGTGAAAGGCGTAATGATGCAACAATGGGCGGTAATGCAGGATGCTAGACAAGGAGATGGAGTGTGGGGGTTTCAGCTACAGGTACATGGAGCGTGTAATTAAACGGTGTAGGTCGTGGTTCAGGAAACGCCAGATTAGAAACAGGTGAGGGAACAGTTCGGTAGACGAGAGGTATGTAGTGGGAGTGACAGCGCTTGAAAGAAGAGCCACGCAAGACATTGCAGAAGATGGGGGTTCAAGATGTTTCTGGATTGGTGCATTAGAGGGTGTTATTTCGGTATTCGTTACCAAAGATTTCCTCGCTAAAAGTTGTTAAAAGCATTTGTATGTGGTAATTTACTAGAGAGGTTTAAGATGATTGAGTAGAGGTTATTGATGTCTAAATATGTCTCGTAAGAGAAATCTAAACAAGTACAAATATGGACTAAGGTCCACATGTATACAAGAGTAAAGAACACATGAAAATGGGTACTTCTGCTGGCTTTTGTTTAATCTGATGGTTTAAGTTTGTGTTATTCGGTGTCATGCTGCATGTTGGTGTCACCAACCAAGGGACAGAACAGTTTTCTTATATTGATAACTTAATGTATGCTGCGTTTTATGTTGTTGTTTTTTGTTTTGTTGGTCATGAGCTGCAGTTCTATTTTTAAAGTTGATACCAAATTAATATCAGGTGTCTGCCAATAACGGCATTGTTTTTCAAGCCTAACCCTCATTAGGGTTAGGTATCGTTATATACTCTGTATTAGATCTATTATTCTATGTAGATAGGTCTAAGCAATTGATTAAATACATTATTTTGTATCACTGGTACTTAAAAATTCAAGATCACGCCAGATTATGTTAAAGTTCAGTTGGGGAGACGTTGTCTCAATGTTAAGACGTTCAAGTTTATGTCTTGAACTGTTCATGTTCACGACATGAAAGTTGTCTCTTTAGCTGTTCATTTTCACGTCTTTAACAGTTCATGTTCACGTTTTAACTGTTCATGACATGAAAGTTGTGTCTTTAACTGTTCACGTTCCGTTCTTTAACTATTCATGTTCACGACATGAAGGTCGTGTTTACTTTACCTGACCGTAACATCGCCGGCGCATCTTTTGTCCCATCAGTTTATTTAGATGGCCTGCTTGACCCGGGTGTTAAACGATGGCCCGGTGGCCACGGGACGTCACACAGGTAACGAACAATATTTGACGATGGCCGACTATACACGAAATACAGCGGCTATGGGAAAAAAAACACAGGTCAATATTTAAACACGGCCGAGTAATGACGGAAGACGGAGGCTTGAACGTCACAAAAGTAACTGGACAAATTCAACGATGGTCAAGAACATGGAACACGAAGGACATAAACGTCACATAAGTAACTTGCCTATATCTAATAGTGGCTAAGTGGCCCATGGACATCAACAAAGAAAATGACCAACGTATCACAAGTGTAGGCGCCTAGTGTCGCTTAACACCCAAAGAAAAAAAAACTTGCTAATTTAAAGTGTAGGCATGTATACAGTGACGGGATTTATCTACTTCCGCGCAGTACTGAACACTGCTCGCGGTATCTACCGCTCATCAAACAGACAATCTAGATCGAGGTACTCACCACTAGAGGGTGAATATATCAGCTCTCGTGAGTTTCTGTTGGCCGTACACCTCTCTCCCTTTATCAACACCCGGTTACCATTTTAAAACAGCAGACTTTGTGATTTCTCCACCCTTTCCCACCCTCATAATACCCAACCGCGCCGGTCAACTTCAGTCAGGTAACTAAGATACTACTTCACTAAGTTTTTAAAATGTATATGGCTATTGTAATACGAGATAAATGGCCCGTTGAGGGAGAGATACAACGGGCACTAGGTTGATAGTGTTGTCTTTTTCTCTAAATCGAAACCAAAACCGTAATCACCACCTCAACTTCAAATTTAACAGGAAAAGAAAAATGTCATTGAAAACGGATTTCTAACCAGAATCGGTATTCAAACCGGAATTAAGCTTGATCTACGCGTAGTTACTGCATATTGATACTAAACATAGTCGAAGTCATATCCCTAAACCTTGGATCTAATCCTTGCGCAACCCCCCCCCCCCCCCCCCCCGCACACACACACACCCTAAAGCATGTCTACCGTCCCATTCAACGAAATATAATTTTTTATAGAAAACATATTTTTTTACTAGTGTCTGCCCCCTTCCAAAAAATTTAGTCCACCCTCACCCCTGAAAATTTCAAGTACCCCCCTCCGGGGAGGAATAATTCGTCAACCAGATTGGTCTAAGTTCAGGATTAAGGTTTGCATTTCTTTTACCTTACATGTTTATAATTAAGCACGCGAACACTACTGATTTAAAATATTCAAAGGCTACTTTTGTTATAAAGTTTTCAAAGACCATTTTTGTTATAAAATATGAATGAACTACTTTTCTTATAAAATATTCAAGGACTAATTTCTATCGCGGAAGGGTGTTAGCTGTGATGTGATAGCAAAAAGTAGTTAAAAGGAAAGAAAATCAATACACAGATGTGATAACAAATAAATGACTCGACAGACACCAAACACCACTGTTGTATCCAGGCGCTGGTTGTAACAGATGGATATTAGCATACAAGTGTTGAACTAATTATCTTCAGGCCTGTGTAATCACAAAGATCCTTTGGGCCCGTGTATGTTATGCTCAGAGGTTCTAAATTGTGGATATTGTACCTGAATGGGTATCACAAAACACTCAACGTAAGGGAGGTTGCGGGGCACCTTATTGGAATAATGCAGAATAATTTATTAAGCTTAAAATTACAAAATTACGGGATAACACAGTATATTAATATTAGACCTAAAACTAGGGAATAACATAGTATATTAGGCCTAGTTTCTGTGGAATAATGCATCATGTTTGGCCTAGTTTCTAGGTAATAATACATCATGTTACGTTTTACTTTCAGGGAATAATAAAGCATTTTATATTAGGCCTATAAAATAAAAAGGTGGGTTCATTTTTCAATTTCTAACCTCTATTAACTTTACTGTAATTGTAATGAGTTAATCAATATTTAAAAAAAAATAACTTGTATTCTCCTAAGGACATATTTAACGTCGTTGGAACGTCTTTTAGACTTAGGATCGAGGCTGGCTAAGGCTAGGTCAGGATATTTATTTGCAAAACTCATTTGGCGCGCATTTGTTTACGATTATTGGAAAACAAATACCTTTAATTTAATATAATAAAGTATCTCTCCCCCCCCCCCTGTATTTTAATTTAGAAATTGTAAACAGAGTCTATAACTACACGGTCCAGTGGTAGCCTAGACTAACGGTAAAAGAGGACCAGGAACCATCGCCACTCCCTTACACGCTAAATCTAGGTCACTACCGACACGGACAGGAATGTTTTTAAAATATGGCGCATAACGAGCCCATTTAAATCAGAACTTGTTTGGTGCTCCATATATCAAATATTTTCTTTTTTTTTTATTATTCCAACATTCGTCACGCCAATTTTAGTACCCTAAAACAAGTTTTAGTATTAGTCTGTATCGTTGATTAAAAGTTTTGAATGAAATATCCCAAGATGTATGTGAAGAGATATACACAGGTACAAGGTATGAATGAACAAGACTACGCCCCATTCACGCCTAGCCTTACTGATGTGTGGAATATTGGCTTGGATTATGTTAGTGAATGTTCTACGTGGTATATATTGAGGGGAAAAGGCATCTAAAGAAAGATTATCGAAAGTAGTTGCACTATTGATTTAGACCAAAATTATTTATTAAGGTTTGGCCCTAATGGCAATCCTATAAAATCATTTCACAATTATTAGGCCTATAGGCCTATTTACTGTGCACTAATTAGAGTAATAATTAATTAATCACTGTCATGTATCAGACAAAGACGTGTATTTTAATTTATTATTGCTAGACCCTTTGCCTAATTAGTAATAGAGTCCGGACCTAACACATACCTGCTCTACAGGTAGGCCTCTATAACTGAACGCTCGTTAGTCTTACTATATTTACTATAAACACGTCTCTAAAATAACGTGTTTCAAGTTTAATAAGGCGCCGAGGTGAAAATAACATAAGACAAATCATCAAATCCCCATTTGTTGAATGATAATTGATCAAGCTATCAGGACCAGGGTTCGTGCAGCTGTTTAAAAAATAATTAAGGTATTAACATAGGCCTATATTTGTCATTTGATTAATTAATTAGGATCATACGTGTTAAGAATTAGATGTAGAATGTAGGTATAGATTTCATAGAAAGCATTTTTAATTAAAATTGGGCCTTTAGGACACTATAGAAGTAGGGAATTGTTATTTAAGATTTCAGTAGCCCCTAAGCAGTGTGTTACATTGTGTATGTATATTGTATAAGCATGCCTATGACTTGGCTAAAATAGGCTACCTCTTGTCTAGGTCTATCGTTTACTGTAACTTATGTTTACTTATTTAATATTTATTAGCCTACTAGTCTAGTAGGCCTATGGAGTATAGAGAGTACATTGTGTAGGAGGCTAATACTAGATATCTAGTTAGATCTAGTAATAGATCTATCTATAATCTAGTTACTAATACTCAAAAGAGTCAATACTGATACTGTCTAGTAGTGTCTAGTAATACTAGATCTAGATTCTAGATCTAGATCTATTACTAAAAGTTTACGTCTCTAGATCTATATTCTAGATAAAATGAAGAGAATCTATCCGTGTGACTTTAGACAGACAATAGGAGGTATGGCAGCAACTTACTCGATCTCTGGATTTAATACTGAAACTCTGCAACACACACAGACTTACACATGTGGCCTTGTACACAGGACAAACCAGTCCCATCTAAATATAGATTCTAGACAGAACACCAAACAGTGACTTACCTTCAATCGTCTGCTTACAAGCAAGCGTCCAAAAACCCAAACAGAATCAAACCACAACACAAGTAAAAAATTAATCCGACAAGAACACCAGCAAACGTACGATACACGCTGCGTGTGTTGTGTAGCGACACTGCTGAATAAGTCGCTCCTTCAAATATGTTTTCCCTCTCTGTGCAGCTAGACCAGCAGTTTCCTGTCCCACGGTGCGGGGATCGGAAAAATACACGCTACACAAGAGTTCAAACACACGGCGCAAGGGGAGAGAAATACTTTAATACGGTGGGGTAGGGATGGGGGGGGTTTAAAGGGAGGGAATGGGACAGCGGAAAGGTAAAAATTTATGGAGAAAGGGTAGGGTTTGGTTTTTATTTTTAAAGTGTAGGCTAGACTAGCACGGCGATGAGAGAGAGAGAAGCCGTTTCGTTTTGCTTTTCTTGTTCTTTTTTTTAAAGCATAGGTGGGGCTGTATATATTTTTTTTAAAAGTCGCCACAGGAGACGTGTAAAGTGGACATCGTCTGGTCGGCACTCTCCGGTGTGTCGTACTCTAAAAATAGAAATATGTGTTGCGTTCCGTCTGCGGTGAGGTCTAGGTCGATGCTACTTTTTAGAGTAAATATTATTTAGATCTAGATACAGATCTATACTATAATAGTTTGCTATATGCTAATAGCAAAATTTATCACGAATACTATGGATCTGGTTATACGACTAACCATAAAGTACCAGCTCCTAAGATAAGTTTTGTATTTTCGAAGGGGAAAATAAAAATTATGTTATAGTCAATGATAACTAATTCGATAAATCAGTTACACAATGAAATATTAACGGGTGAATTACATGAAGAGTTTGGCAATAGACTGATTTTTTTATTTAAAAAAAAAATACTACTGATGGAATTAAATTTAGACATAATTTATAAAACACTTTTCATAAGAATGAAACTGTTAAAATTAAATAGCATAAGCTATTCAGGACTCCCCATGGTCACGTGTCCCATCTGCTGTACAACGAAAACCTACCAAACAGTTTCTTTCAGACATCTTTTTGGTGAATGGTGATTTATAAAAAAATATAATTGGACCCAAACCAACATCATACCCTCTAACACAACACTAATCAACTAAATTAAGCGTAATAAAAACCACCGCACCTCGAAAACTCTAAAGTTGTTACACGTCATTGAACGTCAGCTCTATAAATATAACCAACAACAAAACGACTCAGTTGGGGTCCCGTTGCAGACGTACAAGTTGTTTGCTTCCGTGTACTCAGAAAACTAAAAGTCTGTCCGTCAGTTATGTTTGTATTTATATTCTTACTTTCAGGTACAGAACTAAGGGGGTCGTCCATAAATGACGTCACATTCGTTGGGGGAAGGGGGGGGGGGGTCCGTAATTTTGTGACGGTGTGTTATGAAGCGGATGAGGGGTGGGGAGGGGGGGGGGGCAGATGGTGTGACGTCACTTTTTGCATTCTAAAAAAGCAATTTTAGAAAACGAGTTTTAGCCGTTATTTCGCGTTTTAGAAAACGGTTTTAATAAATTGTAACAGGAATTGATCAAAATACTCTATGTTGACAGAGTTCTGACAAGATTTTGGAAAAATATGGATGTTTTAAGAAAAATTCAGCAGCAATTTTAAGGGGGGGGGGGTGTTGCAGGCTGAGGTGTGACGTCATTTTAGGGTGGGGGGTGGTCTTGCTTTTTGTGACGACGTGTGACGGAGGGGAGGCAAAAATCGTCAAAAAATGCGTGACGCCATTTATGGATGACCCCTAAACAATTATTGTATCTTTCAGACTCGGTTCTTGCGTGTTTACGGTATAACCTTAGTCTGTTTTAGTGTTTTTAAAGTACTAACATTGACGCTTAATAAGCGTATTGGTACCTTTCTTGTCCCCGCTTTACACAACGATAGAAACGCTTGTTTAGCTGAAAATTATGCTTGGTTAGGG
Source organism: Physella acuta (assembly GCF_028476545.2). Taxonomy (NCBI): domain Eukaryota; kingdom Metazoa; phylum Mollusca; class Gastropoda; family Physidae; genus Physella; species Physella acuta. Next base: position 229,797 of record NW_026731554.1, read on the forward strand.
TGACCCTAACCCTAACGCTTGCCTTTAGAAAGAAAACAACGTGCAAGCGTTGCTAGATAACATAAATTGTATAAAAACTTGAATAAATAAAACATAGTTTAATACCACCCCTCCCTTTCGGGTTGTTTAATATATGCACCATCCCTCTTCCACGTTCCACTTAAGGGAGGTCAGGTCGGTAAAGCTCGTGGTTGCTAAATCTTAAAGTCCCGAGTTCGAATCCTCGGGCAGATGAGGCTCGTTGGCTGGGGACAGCCACTCTTCTATAAGAGACAACTCCAAAATCAAACAACTGCTGCCTTGTAGTTTATTCTTGGTTGGACAAAGGCTATGGAAGCAAAGTTGACACGTAATACTTAAATTGTGTCCAACATAACAATTAAGAATGAAGAAAAAGATCTGATTTAGTTTTATATAACTTCTCTCACTCAAACCTGTTCTACCTCCCCTCTTTATCGCTACCTCACTCTTACCCTCCCTCTCCCGTCTGGAGTCAAATCATTATTTATTGAAAACCTCAATGATTTGAAAGCCGCGAAGGATAAGTGGTTTCACCGAGCACTAATAAATCGGGAGGTCGCCGCGGGCCCTGAGCAGTCTAATGGCGAGAATTAATCGGGTAACTAGAGTTACCGTCCTTTAAAGGGACAGAACTCTTTGGGGTTTTGTCCTTAAAGTGACAAGCACAGCCAGGGAAAACCTGGGTTATGGAACCTTATGCGGGGTTACAAGAGGATTTGTATACAACTTTTTGATACTTTGGTTTAGCATGACAAAAATCTAGGATTAGGAGTAGGTTTAGGATTAAAATAAGGGGATTAGGTTTGTTTAATAGATGTGTCACAACCTTTTTGTGTGACTGGGTTCACGCTATAAATTTGCCACAGGCCTTTTCCCTACCTTTCATCTATCACATACGAAATTACAAGACGAGCCTTCTTTTACGTTCTATATACATTTATTTGTCTTCACATAGACAGCGTGTACAGCCAACTTACGCCATGTTCTAGTCCTCTCTCTCTCTCACGCATGCGCACAGCTACCGTCCTTTTCTGATGCAATCTCAAAAACACACTCCCAAGCTACGATACAACAATGTTTCACTGTTATACGATGATAGATTAAAATGGTCGAATTTGTGACACTTCTCGATTGTTGTAGGGAATAGGACAGCAGAGTTTCTTCCAGGCATCTCTTCGGGGGGGGGGGGGGGGGGGGGGTCTCAGCCCCCCCCCCCCCCCACGAACGAAATGTAATTTATATAGAAAATATATACTTTTATCAGTGACCGATCCTTCCCCCCGAAAAGTTTAAGTCCCCCCCCACCCCCCCCCCCCCCCCTGAAGAAAAAAGTCTGGAAGAAAAACTTTGGACAGGGAAGAGAACTCAGGAGAAATGCAGGAGTAAAGAGAAATATGAAGCATTGTTTTTATTTAGATTTTCAAGTCAAAAATAAATAAATCCAGATCGTCAGAGTTGTATTATGTTTATTTTACACATTCTGCTTTATTAAAAACTTTTATATTTTTCTTTACTTTTTTTTAAAAAAATGCTGTGTACTTGATTTAAAAGCTTTCATTTAATGCGGGTTTGCTTTATTTTATTATTTCATGTATATTTATTTTATTCACTCTGTTTTATTTGGTTCTTTTAATAATTTTTTTTGTATAAATCAGTGATTTATAAACAGAATAAGCCTAGTTTTAAGTGTAAAGGGATAAATAAAGGGATAAACGTCTAATACAAGACTTAGTGGGCCGCTTTAGAACTAGTGTAGTCGTGAAAGGGTTAAAAAGTTCAGTCATAAATCAATGAGGATCAATTAAAATTTTAAAGTTTAAATCACGCTTCGGCCAGGCTAGAGCGATGTGAGATGGGGAGGGGGAGGAGGGGGGAGGGGATTATCCGACCCATGAACGGCAGTTGCTGCCCAAGGGGGGTTAAGCGGCTCAAAGTCCGATTGTCACGCCCGGTGAGGAATGTTGCCCAACGGTATCCCCGGGGGGTAGGGGAGGGGGAAGTAGGAGGGAGAGGATTGTTGCAGTTAGTTGCTGAGTTGACTCCGAACAATGAGCTGGTGTCGTGTTGAAATGTTGACAAGGGAAGCTGTTCAAATGTCGCGCCTGATACGACTGGCCGGTCGCAGGGGTTAGGGTTGGGGGGTCAGGTTTGTTTAGACAATGCCACCTGATATAATATGCTGGTGTAGGGGTATGTACGCCGCAAAACAAACTGTAAAACACGATATCAACATGTAGCACAACTTAACACAAATTTTAAAACCGCACAACATAATAACAACACAACACAATATAATACCACCAAAGCACAGCACAATATTAACACAACACACCATAATACCAATACAACGTAACACCAACATAATACCAACACAGTGCAACGCATTACCACATCACAACGCAATAGAAACTACTTCTGCACACAAATTCATCCCATTTACCAACACATCAAACTACTTACCCAAACATTTTGCCCCTATTTATCCACAATTATCTAACTACCTATCCACAAATTTTGACACTATTTATCCACAATTATCTAACTACCTATCCACAAATATTGCCCCTATTTATACACAATTAACTAACTACCTATCCACAAATACTGACCCTATGTATCCATATTATATAATTACCCATTCACAAATATTGATCCTATTTATCCATATTATATAACTACCTATCCACAAAAATTAAACCTATTTATCCACAATTATCTAACTACCTATCCACAAATAATGCCCCTTTTATTCACACATATCCAACTACCTATCCACAAATATTGGCCCTATTTATCCACACATATCCAACCACTTATCCACAAATATCACCGTCTACATACCACTTCATGACCCGGATGTTCCGCCATGTTACAACTCTTTAAAAGCCAGACAAGATTCTCTCCCTTAGAGCGGATGTTTCCTGTCCGCCATATTGTCGGTCAATAGTTGCGGCGTCCTTGGTTTCACACGTCACTCAAACTGTATCATCTTCACGGGTTTCACATGCTACTAGGTCAATACTCACAACATCCTGATTTTCCTAGCATAAGCAATCAATACTTTCAACCAGGAGTCTTTCTGGGGGAGGGGAGGGCACTGGTTTAAGTATATATAAAGAATCTATATATATAATTCTCCTCTGCGAGCCGTTAGAAAACAAGCTGCAAGCGCCTCCTTACAGTCCCCTCTCTTTCTCTCTATCACTATCACTACCACCCTACCCCACCCCCACATGGTCTGCTGAGCTGTGGTCACGTTAATGTTTACAAACCGTACAGCCAGGTTTAGTGACGGCTATTAGGGGCAGATAATTAAGTTTTAACCGACTTTAAACTTACAGGAGGTAACTAAGAGGAGGCTGCTTTCACGGGGGGGGGGGGGGGTGTAAGGTCGGGGTTAGGGGAAAGGAGGGGGGTTAGTGTTTTAAAGCAAATATTTTCAGTGGCAGCATTGGTACTGTCGAATTCACAAATTATGAATTACTGAAAGTAGAAAATAAATCAACTAAACAGGTTTGAACCGACTTTAAACTTACAGGAGGTAATTAAGAGGAGGCTGCTTTCACGGGGGGGGGGGGGTGTAAGGTCGGGGTTAGGGGAAAGGAGGGGGGTTAGTGTTTTAAAGCAAATATTTTCAGTGCCAGCATTGGTACTGTCGAATTCACAAATTATGAATTACTGAAAGTAGGAAATAAATCAACTAAATAGCGGCGTATGATACGCCGCGGGTCGGCTCGTATATTTTTATTTTTCATCCAGAGGGTGAATGTGTGTGTATGTGGGGAGATGGCTGTAGACATGCTCCTGGCGTAAGAGTGCACTGCCCCCCCCCCCCCCGCCCCCTCAGAATGATGCCTGACAGACACACTGTCTTTAATGGCAATATAAACATAACGTGATATTTCAACGCCAAGGGTAGACAAAGGTACAGAATATAGTCCAAGTACAGACAGAACAGACAGAACCCAACGGGATCCGAACCTACCATTCCACACGGCACCAAAAAGCTGTCTTTAATGGCATTCTTTACATCTGCTACAAAGTCATTATTTTCAACACCCTAGTTTCACACGATAGGTCAATATTTTCAACGTCGTGATATTTATATGCTACTAAGTGATTACTTATCAGATCATGGTTTTCACATGCTAGTTTGTCAATACTTTCAATTTTTATTTTCAATACTTTTATTTTCAATTAAAACAAATTACATCAACAGGGGTGTGAGTGCTTTAGTCTGTGGTAACATTTAAAGTTGTTTTTTTTTGTTGTTTTTTTATAGGGACTTGCCATCAAAATACTTGCGTATTATTTTGGTGATGTGTTAACGTCGTGTGAATTCAGAGTTTTCTCTCCTAAATGGGTTGTTGTCTACACCAGGGGTCGGCAACCTATCGCTCGCGAGCCGCATGCGGCTCTTTTGATATCAAGATGCGGCTCTCCAGCTCCTTAAATAAATACTAATAATCTTAATAAAAACATAAAATATTTGAAATGAAAAAAATGTTAGTGGCTCTTTAAAACCAGGGAAATTTTGAAAATTGTAACTTTTGGCTCTTTCGCTTCAACAGGTTGCCGACCCCTGGTCTACACTCTACAGCAAGCCCCATCTAACCAAAGGTTCAAACTCGGGACTTTCAGGTTAGCTACCATGTGCTTACCCGCCCGACCACTCCGACCTCTAAAGGTTTACAACAATACTTTCAACGTCATCGAATGCAACCATGTTATTACATTCTGCTTCATTTGATTTCACATCTAGCTTAAACTTAAGAAAATAAATGTGTTCAAATTACTTAGTTTTTAGACCATTTAACCAACGTTCAAAAATATAAACGTTATTCTGTATTTTTTGTAAAAACATTTGTTTAAATACATATTAAAATTTTTAATTAGAAATAAATAATTATGAGCCACACCCCCACTCGATCAATCAGACGATGAACACTCGGGGTTGTGACCTCTAGGGTTCACCGGATGTCAACTCAGGGGTTAACGCCCTTGACCGGACAACTTTTTACAGATTATTGTTATTATTTCATAAAGGACGATGAACCCGGGGGAGGCGCGGGTAGGAGGCTGTGGGGGGGGGGGGGGGGCAGGTGGTTATAGGGGGAGCGGGAGTGAAGCACTTGCATGGTACGGTACATCATTATGAAATCGATAAGTGAAGAAAGGTAGGTCGGCCGTGGCAGTCCCCGCCCTGTCATTAAAACCCGTGAGTGGGTTTTGGTCTTTGTTGTTGTCACATGACTCACGAAGTACTCACGTGACCTCCACACACCCGCACGTGTCGCGCGCGGACACGCAGGCAGTCAAAAAAAAAGTTGAGTGATCCCCCATCTTGAAAGGTGAGTACTAGGAGGACAATGAAAGGTGATTAAGAAAGACAGTTAACATGGGAGATTACATTGGAAGGTGATCAAGAAAGTCTTAACTTGGGAGAAGACATTAGAAAGGTGATCAAGAAAGTCTTAACTTGGCAGAAGACAATAGAAAGGTGATCAAGAAAGTCTTAACTTGGGAGAAGACATTAGAAAGGTGATCAAGAAAGTCTTAACTTGGCAGAAGACAATAGAAAGGTGATCAAGAAAGTCTTAACTTGGCAGAAGACATTAGAAAGGTGATCAAGAAAGTCTTAACTTGGGAGAAGACAATAGAAAGGTGATCAAGAAAGATAGTCTTTACTTGGGAGAAGACATTAGAAAGGTGATCAAGAAAGTCTTAACTTGGGAGAAGACAATGAAAGGTGTTCAAGACAGACAGGCTTAACTTGGGAGAAGACAATAGAAAGGTGATCAAGCCATAGGACAGTGTGATTATCCCTGAGGCCACTCAGCTTGAATGAGTACCTGACTCACGCTAGGTGAAGTAAAGGCGGCTGAGAATAGAACACTACATTACCGCTTCATATGGTGTGGTCACAGATACAGGTGAGCTCTACTTCATCTGCTCTATTGACCATGCGGTTCGATATGGTAACTTTCCTTTTTTTTACTTTCTCGTATATACGTAGTATAGAGAAAGTATTGTAATCGTGCAAAAAAAAAAATCGAGATTTTTACAAATCTCGACGTTTTACACCTCACTGATACGGAAAAACATAATTTTGCAATCTTGTCCGTATGTCTGTGTGTGTGTGTGTCTGTGTGTCTGTCTGTCCGTGTGTAAACACGATAACTTGAGTACCGTTACAGCTAGGTTGATGAAATTTCATATATAAGTATTTTATCAAAATCGTAGATCCGTATCAACTTTTGAGCGATTTCCGATAACCGGAAGTGGTACTTTTCCTACTTTGAATTTTTTAAAAGCCTATAACTTGAGTACTATTTCAGATAGATAAATGAAATTTCACATGTAAGTAAAAGATCTAATTCTCTACCTTCTGTAAAATTTTGAGTAATTTCCGTTGACTGGAAGTAGTAATTTACGCTACTTCCGATTTCTCAAAAAACTAATGTAAATTTTAAAAGTACTAATAATATTGCGCACTATTATGCGCTTTTTTTATTTGCGTTCACTTGGTGTGCAATTAATTTGTCTACGAGATTTTATTCTATTTTTAAAACTTTAAGTATTAAATATGGATTAAAAATCATGTCTATAGCCCGAGTTCCCATCCCCTGTTATTTTATATAAAAATATTCGAGAAAGTTTAGGGGAGATCACTCCCGGTTTATTACATAAGATATCCAAGATTTGTAAGAAGACATTTTCAAAAAGATGATATAGATTAATTGTCTTGAAAGATGCATTATTTTTATAAGACTACGAGAATAATGACTAAATTGACCAGAAAAATAAAAGGTTTGGTCAGTCTTGACTTCAATGGATATTGGTCAGGAACACATAAACGCAACTGTCGACGTGAATGTTCTGAGAAAGGATATTATAGGAGAATGGATCGGCGTGGTCGGGCAGTTAAAACTCGTGGTTGCTAAACCAAAAAGTTCGAACCCCCTCGGACAGATGGGTCTCGACAGTTGGGGGACAGCTACCCATCTAGGAGAGACAACTCCAAAATTATTAAACTGCTGCTAGTAGTTTGTTCTTGAGTGGCTAAGAAAAAAAAATCTCGAAAAAAAAAAGCAGGCTGAAATCGGAGTCAACGCGCCATTTGAAGCATACAAAAGTTAACACGTAATTAAATAGAAGAATGAGAATGATAACTTACTTTACTGTTAGATGTGAGTAAATATGATTTTTTGTTAAAGAAAAGATGATAATATTCAAGCGGGTCTCAAGTTTAGTTTCATGCTGATATCAGCTAATCAAAGTTGCTTTTCTGCATAAATGAAGACTATTGGAATTACTCAATCAAGAACGACCAAGGGAATGGAAACAGTAAACACGGTAGTTGGGAACGACCCTAGCGGCAATACACAGCAGTGCTGGCAATGTTTGGGGAGAGGGTTGGTCTTTGTACACGCTCACACATATAATGGTCTTTAAGCCATTCATAATACTATATAATAAACACAATAGCTGTTTCCTTAGGCATTTAGCCAAAAGGCCAACCTTTTTATTTATTTTTGTAAAAATCTCTCCGATTTCCTAAAGCGATAATTTCTCATGCCTCCCTATCCAGTCCTTCTAATTATATTCACGAAAAAAAACCTTTTTAAATATATTTTTATGTTAAACATGATTGTCATTTATTCATGGCGTCGGTTGAACCAGTCATGAATGTTCGCACCTGTATTTTAACAAGCAGTCAGTTTAGTCAAAACAGTTGCACGCATCAATGACAAAGGCAACCTTGTTTTATTTTTATCTTTTGTGTCTAAAAAACCAAACATGGGTTCAACGACATGTCAAGAAAAAAATTGCGCTAGCTTCGTGACCTTAAGTCAAACACAACACAATAGATACTAAATTGTCGTCGCTATTCATTCACCACTCACCCCGTCCCCCAACCCACACCCCTTTACTTTTCAAAACAGTCCTCAGCGCCACCTGAAACAAATTACGTGCGAACACAATAGAAAACATAAAACGCATCTTAGATCTGTGACCTGCCTACAATCTTTGATTATATCTGCTGTACTCTACGCCCCCAAATGTGCCATGCTGGTTGTCAATCTATTGTTGGTGTTCAATCCCGCTCCCTCCCCCGTCCCTGGTCCCTCCTCCCCCTCCAATTCACTCTGATTTCCACGACACCCTGAGGCGTGGCTGTGATCCCAATGTGACACAATGCGCGCTAGTAGCGCGTGGAATGTGACATTTAGGAGAAGATTGCTGCTAGTTAAAATCGTAAATATGACATTTAGGAGAAGATTGCTGCTAGTTAAAATCGTAAATATGACATTTAGGAGAAGATTACTGCTATTTAAAATCGTAAATATTACATTTAGGAGAAGATTGCTGCTAGTTAAATCGTAAATATGACATTTAGGAGAAGATTGCTGCTAGTTAAAATCGTAAATATGACATTTAGGAGAAGATTACTGCTATTTAAAATCGTAAATATGACATTTAGGAGAAGATTGCTGCTAGTTAAATCGTAAATATGACATTTAGGAGAAGATTGCTGCTAGTTAAATCGTAAATATGACATTTAGGAGAAGATTGCTGCTAGTTAAAATCGTAAATATGACATTTAGGAGAAGATTGCTGCTAGTTAAAATCGCAAATATGACACTTTGGATAAGATTACTCCTTGTTGAATCCTGAATGTGACATTTAGGAGAAGATCAAGCCTTGAGGAATCCTGAATGTGGCATTTAGGATACCATTACTACTTGTTAAATCCTGGGATATGACACTTTGGATAAGATTACTACTTGTTATAGCCTGAATGTGGCATTTAGGGTAAGATTGCTACTAGTTAAACCAGTAATTTGGCATTTAGGATTAGATAACTACTACTGAAATCCCGGACACTACAATTGGGAGTAGATTTCTACCTTGGTAATATTTTGTGTTGCTTGCAGGAGAACATTCATTCCAGGAAATCCTGAGTGTGACATTTTGTTTTGTCAGTAGAAGATTGCCGTCAGTCTAATCATGACAAAAACTGATGATACAACCTTACCTTAGATGTGCTCTAACTCTTATTGAGACGTAAACTGATTGTACCACCTAACCTTAGATGGGCCATAATTTTAAATCCTGACGGAAACGAATAGTACCACATACACTTAGATGCACCATGACTTAAGAAGACTGCTTGAGGCAACAATACCACATTAGCAGGTGACATATAAAGGACATTTTGGGAGATCCAATGATAATTACTTTTATTTTTCTTCTCTTTTCAGATATGGGTTGATAGGTTTTCACTTAAAATCTCCAAGAATGTTTCAAATGAAATTAGCACATTTCGGGAAGGTCTCATTCATATTTCAGATCAAGCAATTCTTTGCAGATTTGTCCTATCTCACCCATCTAAAATGATGTCAGTGAGTTTAAATCACCCCCCTCCCCCACCCCCATATTTTTTCAATGTTTTTCTTTCTTAAAAAACAAGTTCTCAATGTTACATTTTCATCACAACAGCTTAACCCCACTCCCTCCCCCAGTTCCCATCTTCCACCCTTCTCCCACCCCTACCCCCCCCCCCCACCCCCCCCCCCCCCCCAATTGTATGCGGCGTCATGTATGACCTCAGCACTACCATCTTTGCAAAACGACTGAGCGGCAAAGTCAAAACTACTGTGCGGCCGCGCGGCTTAGAGGGAAACATTGCCCCCCCCCACCACTATAGAAAAACTAGAGGCGTGCTAGTCAAGCCCAGGACACCCCCTCCCTCCCCGCTTAGCAGCGCCACTACATCAAGTTCGATAAAGCTTTGCGTTTATCTGCATACACACAGCGTTTGAGTTTATGAGCATACACACACATACATACACACATACACACAAACATACACACACACATACACACACACATACACACACACATACACACACATACACACACACATACACACACACATACACACACATACACACACACATACACACACACATACACACACACACATACACACATACATACACACATACACACACACATACATACACACATACACACATACACACACACATACACACACACATACACACACACATACACACACACATACACACACACATACACACACACATACACACACACACATACACACACATACACACACAACGTTTGAGTTTATGAGCATACACACACACACATACACACACACAGCGTTTGAGTTTATGAGCATACACACACACATACACACACACAGCGTTTGAGTTTATGAGCATACACACACACATACATACACACACAGCGTTTGAGTTTATGAGCATACACACACACATACATACACACACAGCGTTTGAGTTTATGAGCATACACACACACATACATACACACACAGCGTTTGAGTTTATGAGCATACACACACACATACATACACACACAGCGTTTGAGTTTATGAGCATACACACACACATACATACACACACAGCGTTTGAGTTTTTGAGCATACACACACACACACATACACACACAGCGTTTGAGTTTATGAGCATACACACACACATACACACACATAACGTTTGAGTTTATGAGCATACACACACACATACACACACACAGCGTTTGAGTTTATGAGCATACACACACACACATACACACACACACAACGTTTAAGTTTATGAGCATACACACACACATACACACACACAACGTTTAAGTTTATGAGCATACACACACACACATACACACACACAGCGTTTGAGTTTATGAGCATACACACACACACATACACACAGCGTTTGAGTTTATGAGCATACACACACACATACACACACAACGTTTGAGTTTATGAGCATACACACACACACATACACACACACAACGTTTGAGTTTATGAGCATACACACACACATACACACACAGCGTTTGAGTTTATGAGCATACACACACACATACACACACAGCGTTTGAGTTTATGAGCATACACACACACACATACACACAACGTTTGAGTTTATGAGCATACACACACACACATACACACAACGTTTGAGTTTATGAGCATACACACACACATACACACACACAACGTTTGAGTTTATGAGCATACACACACACATACACACACAACGTTTGAGTTTATGAGCATACACACACACATACACACACAGCGTTTGAGTTTATGAGCATACACACACACATACACACACAGCGTTTGAGTTTATGAGCATACACACACACACATACACACAGCGTTTGAGTTTATGAGCATACACACACACATACATACACACACAACGTTTGAGTTTATGAGCATACACACACACATACACACACACAGCGTTTGAGCTTATGAGCATACACACACACATACACACACACAACGTTTGAGTTTATGAGCATACACACACACATACACACACAGCGTTTGAGTTTATGAGCATACACACACACACATACACACACACAGCGTTTGAGTTTATGAGCATACACACACACATACACACACACAGCGTTTGAGTTTATGAGCATACACACACACACATACACACACACAACGTTTAAGTTTATGAGCATACACACACACATACACACACACAACGTTTAAGTTTATGAGCATACACACACACACATACACACACACAGCGTTTGAGTTTATGAGCATACACACACACACATACACACACCCAGCGTTTGAGTTTATGAGCATACACACACACATACACACACAACGTTTGAGTTTATGAGCATACACACACACACATACACACACACACAGCGTTTGAGTTTATGAGCATACACACACACATACATACAAACACAACGTTTGAGTTTATGAGCATACACACACACACACACATACACACAGCGTTTGAGTTTATGAGCATACACACACACACACATACACACAACGTTTGAGTTTATGAGCATACACACACACACATACACACACAGCGTTTGAGTTTATGAGCATACACACACACATACACACACACAACGTTTGAGTTTATGAGCATACACACACACATACACACACAGCGTTTGAGTTTATGAGCATACACACACACATACACACACAGCGTTTGAGTTTATGAGCATACACACACACATACACACACACAGCGTTTGAGTTTATGAGCATACACACACACATACACACACACAACGTTTGAGTTTATGAGCATACACACACACATACACACACAACGTTTAAGTTTTTGAGCATACACACACACATACACACACACAACGTTTGAGTTTATGAGCATACACACACACATACACACACACAACGTTTGAGTTTATGAGCATACACACACACACATACACACACAGCGTTTGAGTTTATGAGCATACACACACACACATACACACACACAGCGTTTGAGTTTATGAGCATACACACACACATACATACACACACAACGTTTGAGTTTATGAGCATACGCACACACATACACACACACAACGTTTGAGTTTATGAGCATACACACACACATACACACACAACGTTTAAGTTTTTGAGCATACACACACACATACACACACACAACGTTTGAGTTTATGAGCATACACACACACATACACACACACAACGTTTGAGTTTATGAGCATACACACACACATACATACACACAAAACGTTTAAGTTTTTGAGCATACACACACACATACACACACACAACGTTTCAGTTTATCAACTTGTTTTTTCCAGACTATTTTCTACGAGGGGGTGGGGGGTGGGCACTTGATATATTCGGGTGGGTGGACAACATTTTCCGGGGGGGGGGGGAGGACACTGGTAAAAGTATGTTTTCTATATAAATTCCATTTTCCATTTCATTCAGGGGAGAGGGGGAAGAGATGCCTGGAAGAAACTCTGTTTACGAGCATACACACACACACAGCGTTTGAGTTTATAAACACACACAATGTTTGAACTTATCAGCCTGTACACACACACACACACAGACACACAAATCCACACACAACATTTAAGTTTATCAGCATGTACTCACACCAAAAAAAACTTGACACTCACAAGGTAATTTTCCATGAGCACTCCATTCGTGGCATCCATTTCAAGTTAAGCCAGGAGATGTGGTTTGGTTTACGGTTAGGGTCCAAGGTCAGGGGTTTGGTAGTGTACAGTTAAGCTCTCAGTAACATCCTCTACAAAACGGGTTAGTGTGAGTTAGTGCTAAAGTTAGGACAACTTCAAGTTAAATAAAGATTTGGGCAGATATTGTACTGTATCTCTATGACGAATTAAACCATATGTTTAACATGAGCCCTAACCTAATTGTAACATATTTTCGCTGTATACGGTTATGTTAATGCACCTTAATTATACCACAACACTATTTATTTCTGTATCCGTCGACCTGTTATTAAATAACCAGCGTGTACTCATTTGTTTAATTAAGTATACATCAATTTCATAAATAATCTTAGCAATAATTTTTATAAACTGAAAAAAAGATCTAATTAAAATAAAATTTAAAATAACAACCAAACCGATAAATAAGATAAACATCTACATAATGATGGCTCTAGACATGAGATGGAGTGAAACGCACTCGGGGCGTTGCGCGGCCAGAAATGAAGGAAATGCGCACCAGAATGAAAAAATAAAATAAAAATAGTTGCCACCACAGCCGTGCATATGGTGTTTAGCTTGTTACCGAACGTAGCCAATCAAGGGAGGGAAGAAACAGGGAGAGTAACTCCAGTATTGGGGAAGTGTCAGCCGCTTTTTAAAAGTGTTTTTTAAATGTCAGCCTCTTTTTATTACATGACTTGTATGATGTCAAGCTTCGAATGTCATGTCAAGACTTAAATAAAAAATTAGTTATTACTGACATTTAATTATTTAAAAATAAATTTATTTTTAAGCAAAGGTGAAGGTCAAATTAAACCTGATTAGTGGTTGAAAAAACAGGTGGGTGCATGTTGAGTAGGTCGCGGAAGGTCAATACAAGTAAGGTCAATACAAGTAAGGTCATTACAAGTTGAAAACAAAATACGCGGTTCACAGAACGATGGCAGAGAAGATTTTTTTTCTTTCTGAGCAGAGTTTCTTTGGCAATCTGTTCGCAGAGGGAACGGTATTGCCTGAAATATGATCATTATACAAGTGTAGCCTCACACACCAGACAAATGTAGCCTCAAACACCAGACAAATGTAGCCCCACACACCAAAAACACAATCCTAAACACCTACCCTACGACGTGTTAACATGACTGATTGGCTCACAGTGCAGCGCATGCAGTTGTTTAGCGCTGTTTTCACACCAGGCAACTAAATTAGCCGACCTCCGCCTAACCCAGGTGGGCTCCATTAAAATTGGAGGGCGGAAAAGCGGGGGGGGGGGGGGGGGGGGGCTGGGGAGTAGCGCAGTAAAACAACATTAAACTTAATTAAAGTCTAGAAGTGACATCACTGAAACTAATTTTTAAAATGTTGTACCTTGTTAATTTTTGTGTAACTTATAGAAATAACAAGACTCCACCGTTAGGGTAGCATCAAATACACCCTACTTTCACTTTCTGTACTCGATTATCTGTGGAAACAATGGAGGTACCCTTCTCTGAGAGTCAACGGCGCTCTGACTCTCTATGAATCAAGGGTGACTACTCCCCCCTCCCTCTGAATCAAGGGTGACTACTCCCCCCTCCCTCTGAATCAAGGGTGACAACCCAACTTACTGTGAATCAAAAGCAACTACCCCACTCTCTGTAAATCAAGGGCTGCTACCCCACTCTCTGTGAATCAAGGGCTACTACCCTACTCTCTGTGAGACGAGCGACTACCCCACTCTCTATAAGACAAGGGCTGCTACCCCACTCTCTGTGAATCAAGGGCTACTACCCTACTCTCTGTGAGACAAGAGCGACTACCCCACTCTCTATAAGACAAGGGCTGCTACCCCACTCTCTGTGAATCAAGGGCAACTACCCCACTCTCTGTGAATCAAGGGCAACTACCCCACTCTCTGTGAATCAATGGCAACTACCCCACTCTCTGTGAATCAAGGGCTGCTACCCCACTCTCTGTGAATCAAGGGCTGCTACCCCACTCTCTGTGAATCAAGGGTAACTACCCCACTCTCATTGAGACAAGGGCGACTACCCCACTCTCTGTGAATTAAGGGCAACTATCCAACTCTTTATGAGAAGGGCTACTACCCCATTCTCTATGAATCAAGGGCAACTACCCCACTCTCTGTGAGACAAGGGTGACTACCCCACTCTGTAAGAGACAAGGGCGATTATCCAACTCTCTTTAAATCGAGGATTACAACCCTACTCTCTAAAAGACAAGGGCGACTACCCAAACTCTTTGTGAATCAAGGGCCACTACCCCACTCTCTATGAGACAAGGGCGACAACCCCACAGCCCGAGACCATGTGTTAACCTATTGTTTTGTTATAGATTCCCTCGCCCGCCCCTCCCACACGTACTCGGGGTTAAGTCCCTTGTTATGGCTTCCCTTCATTGATTTTTTTTTCTTCTTGCCGTCAAGCTACTTAGAGCCCTATGGGTTTTCCGTAGTTTTTTTCTTCTAATTTTTTTTTAAAATTTCATAGCAGACGTGTGTAGTAAGGGGAGAGGGGGGGGGGGGTGTGTTGGATACACACACCAGGCTACTTTTATGATTTAAAAAATATGCTTCACTGTTGTTGTTGTTTTTTTAAAAGTCAGTTTAAAAAAAAAAACATTAACTTAGATAACATAATTTATTGCCAAATTATAAATTAAGTAGATTATTTTTCAAGATTTTTTTTTTAAAGTAGAGTAATTAAATCAGGCGTAGCAGGGGGGGTACATATGTCCCCGGGCGCAAAATGGGTTGGAAAACAAATTAAAATATCATTTTAGCTGCAGTTTTGCATTATAAATATAAAAAAATAAATGGGTGGGGGGTGTAAATTGAAAGTTTGAGGGGGAGGTGCAAATCGAAAGTTTGAGGGGGGGGGGGGAGGTGCAAGTCGAAAGTTTGGGGGGGGGGGTGCTAATTAAAAGTTGAAAGGTTGCTCCCGAGGGGGGCGCCAAATTGAAAGTTTGTCCCCGGGCGCCGGGTGGGGTCGCTACGCCTCTGAATTAAATTCATATTTCCAATTTTTAAAAGCACCGGAAACGTGTTCATACATATCTTCTATCCATTCAGTCTTTATAAATCACCGACGATGGAAAAAAAAAAAAAAACACATTTTTAACCAAAATAAAAATAAAAAAATTAAAAATTAATCAGCCTACAAAAAAAAAAAAAAAAAATCAACGCTCAATACTTCTGCCCCCACGAACTATCTTATCCCACCCAGCCAAAGTCTAGTTAATAACGCGTCGGTTTATTTTTAGAAACAGGACTATGCCCAAGAAACGACACCACCGAGCCGTCTTTGTAAAACCAGTGAACCGAGAGATATTGTATTTCCGATTGATCCAATTAAGAACCAATCATCAAATGCAAGCCTTTAATCAAGGCTACCGACCGTACTATAATAAGATTGTCATTAAAGCAACCTTATTTTTTTCTTTCTCTCTCTTTCTCTTTTTGTTGAGGAAAAAAAATGGATGGGAAATGGTAATGGGTTTCCGTGGCGCTGTGAAACTCAATGAGAGCATTGCTCCGTTATATCAAATTATAGATTACAAATACGATGTCTGAATCAGGAGTTTTTTTGGTGAAGAAAATTGATGGAAAAAGTGGAATTACATAGGATTTAATACATTTTGTCATTTTGAACCCTAAGTTAGTACTTTCGTCAGCCCAAATCCTAATTAAGTACTAAACTCTAATTTATATTAATTGTATTACCCCAATATATTTTGTAGAGTTGAAACTTACCTGCATTAAACTTAAATCATCTAGTTGTAGTCTTTTTTTTTTAAATCGGAGGATCGTGCACATATTATATAGTACTAGAATACCCGTCATCCGTTGGATAACTGTGGGTTTCGGGGGTCATCAATCAAAAAACATCACGTCTGTCACTCAGAGGCAGAGCGACCCTTCCCGGCGCCCGGGGACAAAGTTTTCGATTTGAACCCCCCCCCCGCAAGATTTCGATTGAACCCCCCCCCCCTCAAACTTTTGATGTGCGCCCCCCCCCCCACTCAAACTTTCGATTTGAACCC